>NC_056728.1:800925675-800940675 GCF_019279795.1 Protopterus annectens | reverse complement strand
TGTATATAGGTACACACATGCATACATCCAGCACAAGCAGTGATATATATGCACACAACAGCACAAACATACAGAAATTGCTATATGTTTACAGACACACGTGTACACACACACACACACACACACACACACACACACACACACACACACACACACACACACCTGCTGTTTTACACATTTATTTACTTTCCAACCTTCCCAGTGAGAATTTGTAGATATGACATTTACTTTTATCTACGTAACTCTATCTGATGACAGTTTTCACACATTGATACCCCAAATTAAAACTGTTATATATCTTAACAAGTGACTGTACATTGTATTAGTGTAATGGAAGCTTATGTTAGTCTTTTTTATCATTTATAGGACATTGTGCAATTGAACATGTACCCTGGTTACAAGCAACTTGGGGAAGATGCATGAATCATTGTGTCTAAAATGATACCACACACACGTGATTTCATGATGCCATAAGTGTGTGACCTACAATGTTTACTTGTTTCAGTTAGTACATAAATAATGTTACAGAGTATTGAGAAAGCTAGTGTAGATTAGCTAGAACTCTCTTGATATACATGTTGTTAACATAACAATGGTTAAGGTGTTTGCCTTACAAATACAACCTACAGAGTTTGCTTTTCACCTTTGAGGGGAAATTGGCTATACTTAAAATTGCTTGCAAGGGCAGCTACCCTGTTACCTACCTACAAAGCGCTATTAAGACATATGATTAATACATTATGTTGTTAATCTCTTTTCCACAAATAGCAATGCCTATGAATAATACTTAAAGTTAAAAAAAAAAATAAGTTTTTAAACACACAGACAAAAGCCCTTGTGAAATAATGAATATATGGGAGTCATGCACTGAAAATTTAGTTTCAGTATGTTATAAAAGTCCACCTATGCCCAAATCAGCTAAGTTGTCTTCATGGATATTGGAAAACCTGAATCTTTTTGGATACCACAAACACAGAATACCAGCTTAAGGTGCTGAAAGTTAAGACGCTATGCAAACAACGTTCGTAACAGTGAATCAAAATAACTGTAGTATAAAGGCTACCTTATATGACGGTGAGATCAAAACCATAAAATTGCATATAGTGCAAGTGATCAGAGTTTGCAGTCTTAGTTACTTTGTCACTGCTAACCACTGTGGCTGTTTTCCCTTGAAATAACTACCATCGACACATATACTTTAGGTAATTTGGAAATCTCATTTTCACATCAGAACATGCTCCAACCTGCACTTTACATAGAGAATAATATTCTAAAACTTGAAATAAGGAAACTGTACAATTCTGAGCAAAATGGCATTAGAGTCTACAATCCTATTCTACCCAGGTCTTCTTTATGAATCTCTAACACACTGTTAAGTGATGGAAAACCTTTACCTATCATACATTCTTCATTACTAACAGAACGTTTTAGTGTCCCTTAGCTCTCAATTGCTAGCCTTCAGAAGCAAGTGAAACAATATGGTATGCCTTTGGCCATCTGACCTAGTCCACCTATTGTGTTTCCTTAATCATGCCAAAAGAACACCAGACAGCAATTCATGTTTTTAGAACAAATTGCTGCCTCCGAGTTCTGTTTCTTATATAACATTGATTATGGTCTGTTTATAATAAGTATATTTAAAATGTATAAGGTTTCACGGGGACTTTCTCTACACTGCAAAAACTATATTGCATTATGCTATTTATTGGCTTTTTCTTTAAGCAACATAGAATGTGTGTGTTATCTGAGATGCTTATGACAGCACCACAGCATCTTATTTTAATCTTTCACTGCAGGACTGGAACACTTTCAGAATTACTTACCTGGTAATACATTACACCACCAAATAAGATGTGATCATTCAACTAGGCCCTGCCGGTGATGCAAACATTCTCAGGTGGCATACAACAGTTTTTGTGTGTCATCTCTAATGCCTTAAAAAACTTATCTGATCGGGGTTTCTAATACTTTCATAGAGAATTAATTAACTGGGCAAGACAGCAACACCATGAGTCTGTACTGCAGTTTTTAGCTGTTGTTATTAGGATAAAATAATTCTGTTGTTTCATAGAATTTTCACTGTATTTCACTGGCATATACCTAGGCTCACAGAAGAACAGAAACAAAAACATGTGCTGTATAAGCCCAAGGACGCTCAGGACTTTGAATGCATGTACCAGAGCTCGTCTTAATTCTAGAAAATGTAACATCCTTAAAGAGGTGTGTTTTTTCAATGCCTCTTTGCACCACCTCACTCTGAGGTTGTGTGCATGTGAAGGAATGATCATTAAAAGCTGTTTTCACTCTTTCCAGGAGGCTGTAAAATCAGAGCAACCACTTAACAGCCGTATATGAGCTACAATATCTTTCTTGTATGAGTCACATGATACAGCGATGCAAACAGATGATGGACCGAGTTGTTATGCATAAGCATTTGTGAAATGAACTCAGGTGATGCACACAACTGACTTTAACTTGTCTAATATGTATATACATTTTATAAAGTGTTTTATAGACTTTTCAGTGTATCATTATACAGGCCTGCATAATAAAATCTGCAGTACCCAATTTGTTCTAATGGAAAGATATCTCATAACGCAATTCCAATTTCAAATCATAGGTATATTGTCTAAAATTGAAAAATGCATTTGTGATCATACTGTGGAGCATGGGATATTTGCATATATGTGTTTGCTGGTTTGATTTCATGCAGAAATATCAAAGCTACAGCCTGTATTTCTTAAGATAAGATAAAGCAGTTTCCACACTAAATTGATTCACAAAAGAGTAGGGTGCTAGATGGCCCACACATGGTGTTCTCTGTAGCTGGATGTATCAGTGCACTCATCTGTTGTTGCTAGTATATTATAAAAATAAAGCAGACACAAGCTCTTCTTGCCCTGCATACATTGTTGGCTTCTGATATTCCATAAATCAGAATGAAGCATGTGTGCTCAGTTACACATTGTGTTGACAGCAACAAAAGGAACAGGAGGAGCCCAATCAAAAAATGATGTTTCTACCAATGTAGTTCATGAATTGTTAAACACTTTCTTGAAGGAAAAAATCAATACCATTTCATGCAGTTTTACTAGAGATGGGCCATACTGGCATTTAAAATCCTTTTTACAGCACAGTGGTGATAATGTTTCTAAATATGAAGCACAAACATTTTGTAAAAAAGAATGGCTGATCCATCAGTGAGTGCAGATGATATGTGCAAGTGCATCACTAGTCTGCCTGTTTATAAAATGACATCAAAAACAAAACTGTGATGTAGTTAAGGTCATAGTTTAACAAACATCTTATTCAGTGTGATGTTTTAGCTCCTTAACAGACAACATCTTTCTTTCAATGATAAAAGAATAGAAGACAGTGGGTTCTATTCCCACACCAGTTTTTGTGCTCATTTCCCGATACTGACATTGAAGTACAGCACATGGGGGTGCTGTACTCCTGTGGTGCTGTCCTTTAGATAAGATGATCAAATGAGGTCCCAACTGTCTGAACTGGTAACAGCTAAAGTGGATGTTAGCAGTCTCACTGCCTTTTTTATGGAAAGAGTAGGAGATGTTTTATTTACTTACCAACATATATGCATAATTATATATTTACATTTATAAATAAATGCAGACATTCAAATCTATACAACTGAAAAGGAAAAAATGAACTGTTTGTACATATGAATATTGTATTTAATTCTTCTCCTTCTTTGCTATAACGAAAACTTAAGCCTTTTTGTATGAGTAATTTCTTGGTGGCCTGGCCCAGTTTCTATTAGCAAATATAAGTAGCCTTAGGTCTCTTCTGAAAATAGGCTGCATGCCTAATGGGACTAATTCTGTCAATGTACATGCATACATACATACATACAGACACACATATGTTCTTAATCTAAGTACACAGAAACTATAAAATCATCCATACTGACTTTGGCCTGTAATATTGTCCAGTTGTGTGTGTGTGTGTGTGTGTGTGTGTGTGTGTGTGTGTGTGTGTGTGTGTGTGTGTGTGTGTGTGTGTGTGTGTGTGTGTTTCAGAGAGCAGGGAGAAGGTAGGTGTGTGTGTGTGTGTGTGTGTGTGTGTGTGTGTGTGTGTGTGTGTGTGTGTGTGTGTGTGTGTGGCAGAGAGAAGGTAGTTGTGTGCGTGTCTTTTTATTAAAGTTTTGGAGTTTTGGTGTCAGTTTTCCATGAGGCTGAAATTCATACCTGTCCTGACATGCAGACATCACATGTCATGAGGACTTTACCATAATCCTCTACTGTGACTCTGAGTATCAATATCAAATACTTTCATTTATCAGAAACAGAAGGACATGCTGGACATCATACCTAAGTCCTCACCCCTACCCCAGTCTTCACTTTGATGCAGCGGTATTTTTTGGGGGGCTATATTGTTAGTGATTGTAATGATGGGATACAGAAGCAAGAGATTATTTAAAATATAAATGCATTATCTCCAGACCAAATTGTCTGCACTCCCAGTGAGTCACTGAGGAAGCATACAGAACTCAGATACCCATCCCCCTTAAGGTATCCTCAGTACACACACACAAATATAGAAGACATTACTCTTTGCTACAGTAAAGCATAAACAATTATTAAATTAAAATCAGTGTTACAGTGGAAAACAATTTAATTCCCAAAAATGAAAAAGGTAGCATTCACAATTTATGCTACATAAAAAAACTGTGCTACAAATCTGAGATAAAGCCAAAGAAAAATTCAAAAATAGCGAGACCATGCTCAACAGCTTAAACATAATATTACAAATGTGCTGATCTTCAATATATATTTTCTCATATATTTGGCATGTTTTAGAGTACCTATAAAAGACAACAGTGATATTATTTCTAATGTACACTGAAAAAATTAAAAGCTTAGAACTCTGATGTTAATATACTGAAAGTCGGAAACTTTACAAAGATGCACTCACCTCGTTAAATGCATAATCATGATTGTTTTCAGTCCAAAATATTTTTGCTTTAGATTTTTCCTATATTTTTATTGTTAACTTACTATGCACCTCTGCAACAAATCTGTTCTATGCACAGGGACAGAATAGTGCAGTCCACATGGACCTCATATTCAATTGCAGATCCCTACTTCCTCAGAGAATTCAAAATCCAGCAAACTCACACAGTCTTGAAAAACATTTAGAAGAAAAAACTGTCACACTCAGAAATGTGACACTAAATTTATATAACAGCATCAAATACCAGAAATACACTTCCCCACGTAAAACAAATTAGTAAGCCTGCATAAAAACAAATAATACTTCTGCTACTATTACCACTAATAATACTACTGCTACTATTACTATTATTTCTACTACCATTGCTGTTACTACTGCTACTGCTACAACTACTGCTGCTACTACTATTACTACTGTTAGTACTGCTACTACTACTACTACTTCTACTACTATTCTTGCTACTTCTACTTCTACAACTACTACTGCTACTAGTACTGTTACTATTGTTACTGCTACTGCTACAACTACTGCTGCTACTACTATTACTACTGTTAGTACTGCTACTACTACTACTACTTCTACTACTATTCTTGCTACTTCTACTTCTACAACTACTACTGCTACTAGTACTGTTACTATTGTTACTGCTACTACTACAACTACTACTGCTACTAGTACTGTTACTACTGCTACTACTACTATTACTACTGTTAGTACTGCTACTACTACTTCTACTACTATTCTTGCTACTGCTACTTCTACAGCTACTACTGCTACTAGTACTGTTACTACTGCTACTGCTACTCCTATTGCCACTTCACAACTACTACTGTTACTACTGTTACTAGTACTGTTACTACTGCTACTACAACTATTATTGCTACTAGTACTGTTACTACTGCTACTACTACAACTTCTACTACTATTGCCACTTTTACAACTACTACTGCTACTAGTACCATTACTACTACCACTACTACTACTGCTACAACTACTACTTATACTAATACTCCTCTAACTACTAATACTTGTAATAATAATAATAATAATAATAATAATAATAATACAAAATAAGTAGAGCAAAGCAGGGATTAAGACTGTGGTGCAACATTAATGCACTTTACAGTAATAAAAACATTAACATCTCAAATTTAATTCCTTGATTAGGAGCAGCAAAAGATACTGAACAATGTAAATGGCCTTCTGAAAAAAATGAAGTCATAAACTCAACAAAGAGGAAATGAAGCAACCTAAGAAAAGACAGAAAGTAAATAAAATGGAGTAAAACAAGTTACCATGCCAACAGAAGGCAGCCACTCTAACTTGGGAGTTACCATGCCAACAGAAGGCAGCCATTCTAACTCGGGAGTCAAAATAAATACAAATATTGACATATAGAAGAAAAAAGTATTCCGCATATTATTTCACCAAAGAGGTAAATCTGAAGAATATAGTAGACAGCAGTAAAACACTATATGAATACAAATATGTATTATAATTAAAATAAAGCAAACAAAAATATTACCAGGGATACCCAATTAAATAAAGCAGAAAGTATACCATCAGAAAAATTAACTTAAAAAGATAGGGATGAGGAAGCACTTTTATTAGCACATATGAGTCTTTCACTTCTTTGAGCTGCCACTAACAACACTGCTATTGTGAATAATTTTAAGGCTGCATTTCCTGAAAAGCATTTCAGATATTTATGAGGCTGTGTGCAGCTGATATGTTGGTCTTATCTAAACTCATTCACCTGCCAGCAATACTCTGAGCTATTGTGTAGTGTTATAACCTGTTTATAAAGTATAATAGCACATAGTAGGGTAATAGAAGAGTCCCGTAAATGACTGAGCTGAAAATTTCAGACTAAAATTGTATACAGTTAAAACGTTATAGTCCTACCCAACTATCAATTATTTAAAAAAGAGGAGGAGCTATGTTTCATTAAAATGCATTGTGAAACATTTAATTACCATACATAAAATGGTAAACATAAAATTCAAACTGCAAAGAAAATACATATCCCCACTTTTTAATTGCAATAAGGAATTTAGGGGTGCTCATTATATAGATATTGTTGCATGTTCAGTGGTGCTGTGAGTGTCTTGAAGGGCTCATCCCTCACTACACCATGGGCGCGTGATAATGTTTGTGTCATGCACAATTCCTACTGCCTTTTTGCATACATAATGCATCATACAGTCACTTACATGGTATCAATGCCATATTTATAAGTGATGAACATCTTATTAGTCTACCACCTCATCATTGAAATTAGATGAATTTTGTCAATGAGAACAGGATGAAATGTACTATAAATATTTATGTTACAGCAGCACAGGTAGTTTCCCCATTCCTTCTGACAACTCGTGTAGTTTGGGAATCCTAGGCTCAGATTTTGTTGCTCATCTGGTTTCTCATTAAAGATGAACTGAGATTCTGATTTATTTCAAACATTTTCCATAGTTATTCAAATACTCTTTCAATATGCCATAGTTTCAGACATTTCTTTTACTTAGAAATTCGTTTAGTCCATTTTGAGTGTTTTGTTTTATATTTTGTGGATAAGAAGTAATTTAAGTAAGCTTTGATACCTGATATATGTTTCTGACCTGTTTTTGCAAATTAAACATGCAATGGGGGTAATCCACTCTTGTATATTCCTCCACCTTTAAGTCAGTGCCTTCTCGGTCCGAAGTTTGAATTTCTGGATTCCTTTCTGACAACATGTCTTTTGTCTGGTTTCTCATTAAAGACGAACTGGTGGTGTAATTCATTTACATACTTTATTACACGGAAACACATCAGGATGGATAGCAGCAGTACAAATATAAACAAACTGTTTGACAGACTACACAGACAGGCATGCTTACATCTCAACAACTTACTACAAAATTACAGTTAAGGCTCGCACATGCTCAGTATTTATAAACTTGTGCAAGCCCCTAGAAAGCTTCTTAAGGGTGTACACACATATTGATCTACAGATTTGATCAGACAGAACATTTTCCAGTGTGACTCCCATTAAAATTGGGATCCAGGAACGTAGCAGCACATCACAATCTTCCCACACAACAATTTTCAGGGATCTTAATCCATAAGATATTTAATGTTAAAAAGAACAGATAAAACAAATCATAAACTCTGTTATCAGATGGAATGGTGTCCAGAAATTGATTTGCTACAATGATAAAAACAGGAGTAATCTAATGTTTCTTCCCAGCCAATATTCAAGCAGTTCTGAAAATGTAGTCTTTAAATTTCTAGACAGTGTTCATGTGGCCAAAATATGTAACATGCAGGGCCTTACATCCCTTCCAGTTATGAACAAACTATAAATTACCACTGGATTATAGCGGGTATACAGAAGTAATAATTAATGACATTCCAGCCCAAGCACTTCAACAACACTAACTTTGCCTGCTTTTTGAAAAGATACAGATGTTTTTCCTAATGATCCATTGACCAGAGTCCATTAACTATTTCCCCTCCATTATGTTACGGCATGTCATCAGCCCAATTATTTGCTCAATTGTATTTATAAATGTACTGCTTAAGCTAAGAATAATAATGCTTTATTAAAAGATGGAGATGGATTAAATCCAACTGTATAAATGCTAAAGGAAAAGAGGTGTGTAAAATGTTCTGGGTTTATATTATCTTGTCGAAAGATGTGTTCAGCGAACACATCTTCACTGACAAGTAAACAGCGAACTCTGTAATCACCCAATTGCCATATCAGCGACTTTTTTCCCAGGAGAAAAAGTGTGCTTGGTCATCATTGGGGATTTGCCCTTTTCCCCACTGAAGTGCGATCTCAGAGTTGGTATATTTAGATAGGGGGTGTGAGGGGGTGAAGCCCACCACTATGCAAGGTTTGAATGTTTTTTTTTTTTTTAATTAGGCCAAGCGCTTTTTTCCACTGGGAAAAAAGTCACTGATATGGCCATTTGGAAATTACAGCATTCACTGTTTACTTGTCGATGAAGACGTGTTCACTGACCATGTCTTTTGACAAGATAATATAGACCCAAATGTTCCTCTGGGGGCATTGAAGGATAAAGCCCTCACTACATCCCCAGTGACCTGAGTTTGATTAGTGACGTGGCTACCAGACAGAGTGACTAGGAGGATGGGTGTGCCTGACCTGGAGGTACACTCATGCTGGGCATCAATGAATGATCTGTGGTGTTGGCTGTAGCAAAATGGAACTGATGACATGTGAGGGTAGATGGAGCTGAGGTACACTTGGCTGCCCTATGGCCAGGGTAGAGGCACACTATCAGTGTCACCCTCCTTTTGCCGGCCCAGCCCTCAGAAATATATCAGCACATAGGGGTTGAGGAATTAGACCAGTAAAAGTCCCCATACTGTCAGATGACAGCATCTCTGAAAGCCCGTCCCACTGAACCTTGCAAAGCCCATGCAAAGTCGGACTTTTCCAAGACAGGACACCAGCTTTGTCAAGGATACATTGATGAACCATCAAGAATGGAACTTGAGGTGAAAAGACTGGTTTGTGGAGGTGGCTTGTTAGTTAGGCACTGTGGGGAAAAAAAGGAAAAGAGATAAAAGTAAAGTGCAGATCCAGTTCAGATATCTTGCTTATGTAAATAACACAACTTTCTTTTGCCTATCTGAAATGCAAAATCTCATGAAGCACTTGCTCACTCATATTTGAACAAAATAAATTATCCCTAAAGCCAGTGAGCAGTGTTTTGGGCAGGCACTCTATTCACCAGAATTACATGATTGTATATTTGTCATATATATATATATATATATATATATATATATATATATATATATATATATATATATATATTTTTACATATATATATATATATATATATATATATATATATATATATATATATATATATATATACACATATACATATATATTGAAGAGTGTGAAGGGAGTCCCCCACATCACTGGTGCAAGGGGGCTTGTCCCTACAAAAATACACTTGTTTCATGTTTCAAGCTGCTCCATTATATTACATTTAAAATTCAGCATTTGAGATATTGTGAGTTGAGAATTAAGATACAATACAATATTAAGATACAAGGCATCATGTTATCATCTCTCTTAGTAGAAAGAAGCAATACGATGAGCTATAAAGTAGTTCTACTGGTGGAAATGAGCGAAAAAACCCTGATTACAATCCAGGTGCTGTGACTTTGATTGATGGATTATGTACTTGCCAGCAGGGTAGGGAAGGTGTGCATGCCCCTCCTGGTGGTAGAATATACACATTGGGCCAGATTCAAATGTATTCCCTCATTGTTCCTCCCTCTATTTTAGGGCAAAATCCAGCAGATCATATTCAAACTTTCTTACCAGTATGAAATTTAATTTAGACGTTATAAAGAATTGTGCTATAAAAAGCAGATTTGAAGTAGAGTGGTGAAGAGATTTCCTTTACTGTGAACTTCCTGGTGACTGTGGAGGTGTCATGGATAATCGATAATTACAAAGGGGATAACATGCCTGCTATCATCCATATTATTTTACATCTGTAGGATTACAGATGTGTGCTTCTTCCTAGTGTTTACCCTTTGCAAACAGATTTAGCATTGCCAGAAATGGTTCCAGTTTCAAATAGCAGCAAGATAATTTTTCATCTTTCTATTTCGTCCCTGGGTGAATAACTAGGGATATGTTCTCTTGTATGTATTTTACTTAAATTAGTCATTGTTGTGATGTTAGAAGGAAAGATTTATGAGTAATAAGGTTTAGCTCATGTGAAACAAGAAATAGAGCCATTTTATTTCTTGACTGAAATTTCTATTAGAAAGAAATTATTTTTTGTAGCATTAGTTTGCGTTCATGATGGATAGTCATTTTCAAAGACTATAAAGAATGTTCAGAGTGATTCTGGCAGAGATAATTTTACCTCAGTTTTAGAATAAAAAAATAAACATACCTATTTACTGAAAGCTGATTTTCACTCCGATTTTCTGTGATGGCTTCTGTTTTGTAATTTAGGCTTTTTTCACATCTGTTTTAGTTGGCAGGTTTTTTTTTTGTTATATAGAGATTTTCATCATGGAAAATATAAAACATTGTCATCATTATTCTTAAGAGAAGTGTTGTAGCAACCTTTATTTTCCTAAAATGGTCAACCAAGGTATATAGGTATATTATGAAAAAGAATGCATGTTCTCCCTGCTGTCACATGGGTTTCTTCTGGGTGCTACGGTTTCCTCCAATATTCTAGAGATATGCAGGAGGTGGATTGGACACTGTAAATTGGCCTTAGGTGTGAGTCTGTGTGTGAGTGAGTGGTACAGATGAAATACCTCAACAGGGCTAGTTATGCGGGGGTGTAAACCTTGGCTCGATTTGATTGTCACTATTGAAGTGACACTCCAACCAATCCCATGTACAGAATAGAAAAAAATGAATGGATGGATATATTCACTTTAATCTATTAGTTGATTAAAAGATGATGGGACAGATTCCAAAAGAGTTGTTGTCAGTGTAAATCTGCCTTGCTTCTGAAAGGCCTGCTTTCACTGCAAGTGACTGGTGTAAACAGACTTAAACTGAGAGCAAGTCTTTTGGAATCTGGGCTGGTGGCTTGAATACATGGGACCTGTGAGATGTCTGTCATGTTGTGCTGATGCTCTAAACTCATCCAGGACCTCTACAGGGGCCTTTATAATGGAAAATGTGAGTGATCACTCATCCTGTACAATGATACAATGATACTGACAGACATACCTTGTTATTCAGTATCACATTTTCTTACAAAGTGAGCTACCTAATTATTACCTCTGTAGAAACAGCCAGGCCATGTCTGTAAATGCCAGCTGCTGATTCCTCAGAAGCTGGATAGGATGTAATGGGATCTGCTAAGATAAGCATTATAAGGCACGAACATTTTTTTATGAATCATAAAAGAAAAAAAGAAACATTATCATGACATGTACTCTTTGCATTATTTTATATCCATAAAAATGTAGGTGGATTGGACACTCTAAATTGGCCATAGGTGTGAGTGGGTGTGCAAATGTGTGGTGTGGAAAAACTACTTGGCTCTGGATGATTGTCATTGTTGAAGTGACACCCTTACCCCATGTGCAATAATGAGAAAAATGCTGTGGATGGAGGGATGAATGGATGGATGGATTTAAAAATCATTCTGTTGTATTGCTGTAATGGCATTCAACATAATTTCTTTGTGAATATAATTATTACTAAATAAAACCATTCATATAACCCTTTGCCAAGCATGATACTGCCCCTCAGCAATTATATGGAAAAGATGTGCCAACAGCTTACTGTACATGTACTTAAGGTGAAAACAGTAAATGCAAAGCTTGCCAGATTCAAGTTGTCCTTGTCCAAATGGAAAATTATTAAGTATGAATGCATTAGTTTTACTGTTTTCATGGTTTTAAAAAATCTTCTTATGTGAATATCATATGTTTTAAAATTCATCTAGATGTTTCACAAACTGTAACTGCACCTGAAAAATTCTTACTTATATAATGGACTACTGAACCTCATTATTTAGAATTTATCATAGTGTCCATCACTGAATGCAGTAAAAAGATTTTATTTAATGCCATTAAGAAATAATGCTATCCATGTACCATCTGTCCCAAACACAAATAACGACACCAAACAAAGCCAGTGAGTCCAGTTTTTATAGATATATACAAACTACATTTAATGACCACATATAAGGGATACAACAAATTACAACATTGTAGTGTAAAACCAGTAAAGGGAATATTCAAGTAATGTAAGGAGTATTGTTTGCTACTCACCTGTAAATAAATACTGACTACAAGCAGCACTAACTCATACCACTCACTGGAAACTTACTGAAATCACACCTGAGCAGGTAATCTCTGGTAATGTCAGATAATGCTAAGCAGTGTTAATTCAGGTCCCTCTGTCTAAACCAATGAAAATTAAACGAGGAATGACATATCCACCTGTCACCCCATATAATGCCAACAGTTCCAGGAAAGAAAGGAAAGAAAATGAAAGGGTGAAGAGAGGGTTCTGTTCAAAGACGCGGACCTCTCCAACACTACCCCAAAATATCCTCTCACCTAAAAAAAGAGGAGGTAGAGAGTACCCAGAAATCACCAGTGTCAAAGAGAGCTGGGCTCACTCTGACCTGACTATAAATGATCCCACTTCCTTCCCTTTTTAGCTTACCTCACTTCCTACATTGTTCTACCCTACGTCCTATCACATCCTTTTTCTTCACTTCCTTTCCTTTTTAGCTTACCTCACTTCCTACACTGTTCTACCCTATGTCCTATCACATGCTTTTTCTTCACTTCCTTCCCTTTTTAGCTTACCTCACTTCCTACACTGTTCTACCCTATGTCCTATCACATCCTTTTTCTTCACTTCCTTCCCTCACTTCCTACACTGTTCTACCCTACGTCCCATCACATCCTTTTTTTCACTTCCTTCCCTTTTTAGCTTACTTCACTTCCTACACTGTTCTACCCTACGTCCTACCACATCCTTTTTCTTCACTTCCTTCCCTCACTTCCTACACTGTTCTACCCTACGTCCTATCACATCCTTTTTCTCCACTTCCTTCCCTTTTTAGCTTACCTCACTTCCTACACTGTTCTACCCTACGTCCTATCACATCCTTTTTCTTCACTTCCTTCCCTTTTTAGCTTACCTCACTTCCTACACTGTTCTACCCTATGTCCTATCACATCCTTTTTCTTCACTTCCTTCCCTCACTTCTTACACTGTTCTACCCTACGTCCTATCACATCCTTTTTCTTCACTTCCTTCCCTTTTTAGCTTACCTCACTTCCTACACTGTTCTACCCTACGTCCTATCACATCCCTTTTCTTCACTTCCTTCCCTTTTTAGCTTACCTCACTTCCTACACTATTCTACCCTACGTCCTATCACATCCTTTTTTTTCACTTCCTTCCCTCACTTCCTACACTGTTCTACCCTACGTCCTATCACATCCTTTTTCTACACTTCCTTCCCTTTTTAGCTTACCTCATTTCCTACACTGTTCTACCCTACGTCCTATCACATCCTTTTTCTTCACTTCCTTCCTTTTTTAGCTTACCTCACTTCCTACACTGTTCTACCCTATGTCCTATCACATCCTTTTTCTTCACTTCCTTCCCTCACTTCCTACACTGTTCTACCCTACGTCCTATCACATCCTTTTTCTTCACTTCCTTCCCTTTTTAGCTTACTTCACTTCCTACACTGTTCTACCCTACATCCTATCACATCCTTTTTCTTCACTTCCTTCCCTTTTTAGCTTACCTCACTTCCTACACTGTTCTACCCTATGTCCTATCACATCCTTTTTCTTCACTTCCTTCCCTCACTTCCTACACTGTTCTACCCTACGTCCTATCACATCCTTTTTCTTCACTTCCTTCTCTTTTTAGCTTACCTCACTTCCTACACTGTTCTACCCTACATCCTATCACATCCTTTTTTTCACTTCCTTCCCTTTTTAGCTTACCTCACTTCCTACACTGTTCTACCCTACGTCCTATCACATTCTTTTTCTTCACTTCCTTCCCACACTTCCTACACTGTTCTACCCTATGTCCTATCACATCCTTTTTCTTCACTTCCTTCCCTCACTTCCTACACTGTTCTACCCTACGTCCTATCACATTCTTTTTCTTCACTTCCTTCCCTCACTTCCTACACTGTTCTACCCTATGTCCTATCACATCCTTTTTCTTCACTTCCTTCCCTTTTTAGCTTACCTCACTTCCTACACTGTTCTACCCTATGTCCTATCACATCCTTTTTTTTCACTTCCTTCCCTCACTTCCTACACTGTTCTACCCTACGTCCTATCACATCCTTTTTCTTCACTTCCTTCCCTTTTTAGCTTACCTCACTTCCTACACTGTTCTACCCTACATCCTATCACATCCTTTTTTTCACTTCCTTCCCTTTTTAGCTTACCTCACTTCCTACACTGTTCTACCCTACGTCCTATCACATCCTTTTTCTTCACTTCCTTCCCACACTTCCTACACTG
>NC_056728.1:800888175-800920675 GCF_019279795.1 Protopterus annectens | reverse complement strand
CTGAAATAACCAACAAATGAACCATTATGGAGAAGTAAGAAAGGTCAGAGTATAATAACTCACACAGATGTTGTGGAACCAGAGAAATGCCAGTACTAAAAGGGCCTGGTTGTAGTTTGGGCATCAAATAGAAAACATTTTCTGTTTGCTAATATATGATTTCCTAGTAGCAGGTTTCATTACCTCCTTGAATACCTATTGCACTTCTTCAGAATGTAAGTGCTTACAATGATTTAAGTTGGGGTGTATCAAACACCCCCTGCCTAGAAAGATTAGACCCATTCTGTGAGGAAACTTGTGGCAATTGCCCTTGGCCATTTCCAAAAGAAGAGACAACTATTTTTGCCTGGGCTGCAAGGGAGTCAACAACATGATCTTGAATATAAAGTGATATAGGATCAGTCCTGGCAAAAAGAATGAAAAAGCATTTGTTTTCCAGGTCATCTTGCAAGAAGTCCTGGACCAGAATTTGCCAATGTTGTTGTGAATAGAAGCAAATAGATGTATTTGAAGTGTTTGGCACAGCTGGATCAATCCCTAGGAGACCCCAAAATCAAATTATGTTTGAGAGGTTCTATCCTGGTCTTGTTCAGCTTGTTTACCACAAAGAAATTGAGCTGAAAACCTATATTTTATGCTACCATGGCTATTCTGCACAGAGGGAAACATCTGCTCTGCCCCTCCTCCCCATTTTTTTAAGTGCCATATAACTGTAACATTCTCTGTAACTATTGTAATAGTCCTGGCACCGTAAATAATTGAGAGAGAGAGAGAAGAAAGCATTTACTACTGTCAACATCTTGTTTACATGTATGTGTTCTTGTCTGTCCTATTTGCTCCACAGACACTATAGCTTTACTTTCAAAGACACTTCTCCCCAAGCAAAGTCTTGCATGTTTGTAGTTAAAGCATATGCCAAAGCTTGGAGGGGAAATGAGAGAACTGGATTCAGATAAAACTGGTCTTTACAAAAGGAGTTGCCTTTTAACAAATCCCAAACACAAGAATCTGAAATGTTAGAAGACGCTGATGTTGGGACCATACTGATTATAGATACAAATGAACTTTTCTCATGTGGGGTCTGGCTAGAGGAATCATGATAATCACAGATGCCATGAGTCCTAGTATCCTTTGAAATCCACTTGCTGTGGCCTTAGACTTTATGAAATTCCTTGGAGCAGTACAAAATCCAATCAACAATGTATTAAATTGAAAGCATGTTCCAGACACAGAAAACCTTTAGAAATATTTGAAATGTGGCACTATATGAATAAGAAGTTATGCACCCATTAAAGCTAGGGTCACGCAAAAACTGAAAGGGTAGGAAGTCATGAAGTGATAACATTTTGAAGACTGGAGCTTTCATAAACTGGTTTAGTAATGATCTCATTCTTGTCTCCATGAGTCTTCTTTCTTTTGTACCAGAAATATTCTAGAATAAAAGTATTTTCTCCAAAAGAGTAAGTAAGAGAGTTTCTATCATTCCATGACTCAGCAGATGCTGAGTGACAGGAAGGAAAAAAGAAGTTTGAACTGGCAGATGGAGAGAAATTCCCTGAAAAGGAAAGAGGGAATCCCATTGCCATCTGCATCCCTGATGAATCAGTATCAGAACCTATTTGTCTGAAACTGTCCGTTACCAAAGACAGGCAGTTTTCAGGGAAGATTTAAAGACTTAGGGTGGGGTGGTGCTGCGGCATTCTTTAGGTGATCATTCAGACTTATTGGATTTCCCTTGTTCCTGATGGGACTTTTCTTGTCATGTTTTTTAATATTTGCAAGACAGAAGCTTGTTGTGCCTGCTAATTTTGATAAGGCAGATGTAAAACCTTTAAATAACTTTAAACTTGGAGAAGGAAGGCTGAAAAATCTGTAAAACTCCCAGAATCAGCTTCCCAGTATCACCACCATTTTTTGGAATCTGATCAAAAAATGGTCCAAAATCAACTTCTCTGTCTAAAGAAGATTTCAAAATTTCAGCTTGACAACTAGTTCTTGACAACAATTTCTTTTGCTTCAATAAGACGTATTACAAGCAGACATCTGGGGTGGCAATGGGGGCCAGAGTAGCACCAGCCTTTGCAAATATAGTAATGGCAAATTGGGAGCAGACTTACCTTAAAAGTCACCCTAATTTTGACAAAGCCAAACTATATTTGAGATACATAGACGATTTGTTCTTTGTTTGGGCAGGTGAAAAGAGTGAATTTCTAGATATGACAAAAGATTTGAATGACACCACCGATTTTTTGTTTTTCAAACATAGTGGTTATGGTAAGGATATTAATTTTTTGGATCTCAATCTCAAGGTAAACTCAATCAATGGCCAAATTGAGAGTAGGATATACAGGAAAGCTTGCTTTGCAAATCAATATTTGCACAAGGATAGCCTTCATCCAAACCACATGAAAAACAATGTCATTAAGGGTCAAATGATTAGATTGAGTAGACTTACATCAAAGGACACGGTTTTTAAAGAAGAACTAGTGAATTTGAGAAAGTTATTCATGGCTAGGGGTTACAAAAACAACAAATTGAAAAAGTTGGAACATCAAGTTGTAGGGTTAAGGAACAATGTAGCCAAACCTATATTGTCATCATTAGATCAGGCAGTTGGTCCGCCCACAATTTTAGAAAAAATCAAAGATCACAATGGCAATTTGAGTGAGTTCTGTACAGCATTTCCTTTACCTATTTCAAATGAAATTTGGTGCATCAAGAGCATCATAGAAAAGAACTGGAACATCATTTTAGGAAATAGGGATCTTACAGAAACATTAGGGATTAGACCCAAGTTCACATATAAGATGGTGACAAACATTAAACAAATTTTGGAGGCCACTAATAGAAGGAATGAAAAACCAACTAGGGTGATTAGTTCCAAAAAAGGAAGTTTTTCGTGCAAAGACTGTAGACAATGTAAATTCATCAGCAACACTTCATTTGTGACTTTGAAACACATGAAAAGAACTTTTTGGGCCCATGGTTATTTCAACTGCCACAGTGATCATGTTGTTTACTTGGCTTCTTGTTGTTCATGTGACAGTTTCTACGTTGGCAAAACCATTAGGGTTTTAAAACGTAGAATTTATGAACACACATTGGCCATCAAGAACAAAGACAGAAACAACTCACTAGCAAGACATGCACTAGTGTGCGAAGAATTCAAGAAATTTGAATTTTTCATACTTGACCAGGTCGAGAAGGGTGTTTTCAAAGGTGATGTCAACAACACACTAGAACAAAGGGAGACATTGTGGCAGTTAATACTGGGAGCGGACCATCCACCAGGTTTAAATGAATCCATAAACATGAAATGTTTTCTAATATACAAATAGGCATTAGATGCACTACATTCAGTACATTGATAAAATTCTTTCAAATTTCCTTCAGGCCACATTTTTAGGCATACGGAGTCCGTCACAGGACTGTCTTGTAGAGTTTAGATGTTGTGGTTTCATGATCTAAAGAAAGTTGGTGAATCAAGAAATACATTTTGGAAAGAAGACCATCAGATATTTAAGAGTAAGGGAGGTTTGGCCACATCAAACTTGGGTTCGGACAATAAGGATAGTTAGATACACCATGGGGTAGAATAGTCGAATCACATTGTGTAGATAGTTCATTGGAGGGTAGTCCAGTACCTTCTTAACTAAAGGATAGTGACAACTAACATAGTGAACATTACTTAAGGAATAATTTAATAATTTAATTCAACAAGGACAGTTTTTTACAAACATAGGCATATAATATTGGAATAAGGATTGTTTATGACAAATGCAAAAATCATGTTTAGTTGTGATGTTCCGCAATGACGGAAGGAGGCATTTGATAATGAATTGTGCATTTTTGCATGTCTACTCTCATGTTACCATTGCGGTAACATGAGGAATCAGACATGAATAACAATTATTTTGCATTGATTTTATATATTGTGACTATAGAATAGTATTGCAGTGCTTTTAAGAAAACATGTTAATTTTATGTAAAATGAGTGTTATATGTTATTATTATTGTGTTCATTTTGCAATTGTATTTGTCAGGTTTGACAGTTTAAATTTGATGTTTTGAATTAAGCAGATGGAAGAAATACACTAATACAATGCATAGTTAAATAGTTATAACATGTATAGTACCCATTGTATTTATTTATTGTAACAAATATTTTTTTATATTACTGATAGAGAAAGTCAATTAATGACATTATTTCCTGTAAGCACTTTATAAAAGACTCAAGCATGAGGGGGCTTGTTGTCTTTGTTTCTGAAGAAGTTCACGGAAAATAAAGTGAAAGAAAGCGCTAATTTTTATTGCCTCTATTGTGGATCATTCTACTTTCGCTGTCCTTTTAAGTTTTTAAGTTTGCTGTTTTTTTCGGCTCAGTCCGAAATTTGTACGTCTTTTATCATAATAGTTTCAGTATCAGCAGCTCTGGAAGAGGCGTCAGCTAAAACATAAGCAGAATTAAAAGATTGTTTGTTGGCTCAAGACAAAAAAGTAAGAGGTTCACACAAAGAGAAATTTCACTTGAAAGAAGGAAAAGAAGCCATAGCATTCTTTATATTCTGAGAAAAAGCAAGCAAAACTATGCGAGTTTGACAGTTAAGGATTTTAGAAATAAGAGTGGCAAAACCAGCATCTTTTTCATAAATCTTTGAAAGGTTTTCCTATCATTTCCAAAGGGGAAGAGTTTAGTTTTACCAAATTTCTAGCAGCAGTAGGATTTAGCAAAGAAATCATACAGTGTCAAATCTGGGATTAGAAATAATTATTTTTAGGAATAAGAAACCTTATACAATCTATTTTCTTTCTTAAGAGCAGCAGGCTGACTGTCAGGCAATTTAAGGGATGTATTTAAAACATCTAGAAGAACAACATGAATTGGAATAGGTTCAAGATATTCCTGTAGCAACAAATCATATTATTTCTTTAAAGACAGTGGGATATTATCATGTTCCAACTGAAACATTTAATTCATTCTGGGTATTATTTCAGAAAAAGGTAATCCTTGTAAGGAACTATTAGAAGAAACATTCTCCCCAAATTCAGAATCAGTTACTTAAGTAGAGAAAACAGAAGAAGGACCCTCACAATCATTTTTCTTTTCAATATCCTGAACATCTTCAGAAATTGAAGAATTTCATTTTCTCTTTACAAAAACATGAGAAATACAGTAATCAAGAGCCTGAACTAAGCCCTGAGATGAGCCCAATACATCATTCCTGTCTAAAGTAACAGAGACAGTGGAATATAAAGGTTTGACTTTCTGCTTCTTTTAACAAGAAATTTCATGGAATCACACTGACAGCCATAGAAGACCGGCTGAAAGGAATACAACAGAGAGAGCCAAGGTAGAGGCTGAATCATCTGAGAAACAATAAATGGCCTCAGCACAGTCATTCATCTGTGGCATACATGAATGCATAGCCTGCTAAAGTGGCAAATGTGTCTTTAACCTTTTTACTTTTGTGGCTGGAAAAAAGAAAGAACCAAGATGTTCCTTGGTGAAGCCAAAACTAATCCTGAAACCTGAGGAAGACTAACAGTAGTATTCAGTACAACAGTTAAGTAATAAAACAAAAATGTTTACAAAAAAACAGAGTGAAAAGCAATTAAAATACTCGCTGAAAGTACTTTAACATAAGAAAGAGAAATTGAAAAAAAATGAAAAAATAAAGTTTAGGTGACTTTTTTAACAATAATTGAAAATCACACTTCACTGTGAAAGGTTACACAACTGTCTAATAAATCTCTTTTCACTAGCTGACTAAAATTAAATTAAATGGAAAAAAGTTAAACTTCTGAAGAAATAAATGCATGTGGAAGATTTTTACTTCAGAAGGGAATTTATCTGCCCAGCAATAGAGAAAGCTGTCCAGCAAAAGAGAAATACTAACTTATCTTCAGTTCTGAGGAGGCAAAATGCTAGCTGACCTTCGATCCGCTAAAGTCCACAAGGGGGCACCCTTCAGCAGCAGGAAAGCTCTAAAGAGTTTGGAACATAAATATGTTGGTCTTCTTCAGGTCTACTCCTGCTAGTAATGGTTTGGGGCATGTGGAAGGTGTCCTTAAGCTTTAGAAGCTGGCTGGCTTCCTAAGTAAGTTATAACCTATATAGCTTAGGCTAATGCAGCAACAATCAAATGATGGATATCTGCATTATTCAACTTTCTTTTAATAAAGAATATTATTTACTTGGTTTCAAAATGTGTGCATTTATTTAATAATGAATTACTTTAATTACTTAGTTATTTAAATATGTATTTTTATTTATTTATTAAGTGGTCTGGTGGGGTTGAATGCTGACATCTACCTTTCAGAAAGAGCACCACGGGTCAGCAAAAACTATTTATATTTCAGTTGGTTCATTTTAACTTTTATACTGGACTGGTCTATCTTTTGGCAATGTGATAGCAGGAAAGGCTGATAATACTGTAAGGTATTACAAGCCTTTTCTGCAAATTGTGTACATGTGTACAAGCCTGTAGATGTTTGTGTGTGTGTGTGTGTGTGTGTGTGTGTGTGTGTGTGTGTGTGTGTGTGTGTGTGTGTGTGTGTTTGTGGAGGGGGGTTGTCTTCAGCTTTTTATTTTAATTAGGGTTACCGTTCATATGATAGCACTGGACTACTTTAATTTCAGAGAGAAATGAATGATTGCCTATGAAGCCAGAGCCTGAAATTCTACTTTGATGTAAAGAGCAGAACTTATTTGGGTGTGGTTCTATTCCTTATTTATTTATACTGATATATTTTCATGGACATTTCTTCTATTTTTTGATTGCTGTTGTCTCAGTTTTCTATATTTATTTTGTCAGTATTGTACCTTTATATACAGTACTAGTTTGTGTTCCAAACAAATTGGATGACCATCTCTACCTGGGGTGGTTGTGGAGTACGCATTGAGACCTGCCCACCTACAAGTAGTAACTTTAAAACATTCACATTTCACTTTTAGTTTTATACGTACATAGCTTCATGGAAGGTTACTAGGCTAATAGCCCTAGAGCCCTTACAAGCCTAGCTATATTTATCATGAGTTGCCCCTATTGTTGGAGTTAGATGAATAAAGTTTGCAGACGTAAGAGTCTATGGTAGTTAATACCAACTTCCTCTGTGCAGGAAGACATAGGCTGCACCTCAGTAGTGAATTTGTGGACCCCTATCCATTGATCTAGCTTGCATTTGAAGAGGTCAGGGAGGGGCATGTTTCACATGAATTAAAAGCTTGTTCCAGAGAAATGCCATCTCTCGGAGATATAGATATCTCTCCAGCATGACCTGTTCTTGTCAGAGGCTATGTTAAGATCCTTGGAGTGGGTGACCCTTGTGCAGTTTTATTTATGAATGTGTAGCATTACTATTATGTAAACCAGGCACAGGTCACCCCTTGACAACCTGTAGGAGACAGAATACAGTGACAAGGTGTTCAGTCTTTCTGCATAAGACTTGTTTTGTGTACCTTGTAATTTCTTGGAGTAAAACTTATGTGGTCTCTCCAATTATTGGAAATGTCTGGTGAGGTACATGCAAAAGGCAACACTGTACTCATTTATTGGTCCGACGAGGGCCGAGTATATTGGAATGATAACTTCCTTAGATCTAGATGTGATGCCTTTGATTATAAAATATACCACACAGAAGGATTTCCTTTCTACTATAGATACATGGTGGTCAAAGTTCAGGTTGCTATCAACCTGAGCACCTAGATCACATACCACTGGGTCTACACTTGGGGGGATGCTGTCTATAATGTAGTTAGCAGGGATGTCAGCTTTCATGAAGAGAAAAATATATATTTTTTGTGTATTTAGCATTAATCTGAGGTTTTGGCACCAATCATTTGTCTACATTAACCCTGTCTATAGTATATTAACATTGTTGGGGGACTCAGTGATTGCTTCCAATATGCAATCATCAGCAAACTTGATCAGCCACAGGATGTCCAAGTTTACCTGGACTGATGAGAAATAAATTCTGAACAGTATGGTGCCAGACACAAAATCTTGTGACTGTTTTTTAGCTACAAGTGAAGTCACCCACTTTGATAGCGTGTGTCTTGTCAGTGAACCAGTTGGCTACCCTTCTGGTAATGTAGGGGTTAAGTCCCAATTGGGGGAGATTCTCTATAATACTTGAGTGGGGGGATTGCATCAAATGCCTTGGCTTGGTCATGATAGGTTGAATGCACTGTCTTTCCCTCATCCAGGGCCTTTTTGACTGTTTTGAAGAAGTCAGCCATGTTGAACAGGCATGCTATACCTTTAACAAATCTGAACTGGGTTGGGTCCAGAGTTTGGGGATTACCTACGTCTTTGTTAATAAGGTGTCCATAATGATTCTTCCCATCGTCTTGCAGATGAGATAGTCAAGCTTATGGGCCTATAATTCCTAGGGTCAGTTGATGTTCCCTCTTTCTGCCGAGGCATTAATGCTGCTGTCCTCTATTCTGCTGGAACATAGCCAGCTCACAGTAGACGTGGGGTGTGACGTGATTGCATTCGCACTAAGTGGAACATTGGTCAAATGAAGAAAATGGTAAACGTCCATATATCAGAGCTTCTGGAAGATCTTAGAAATAAACGTTTGGATAGTCTAATTGCTGACCATTTACATAAGATACATGGGGGACACGATGATACTTTGTTTTTTAGTGTGCCAGCTAAACCACATTTGGGGAGTTGAGATAATTTTGCACAAAAACTATTAGAACTGGAAAGTAGATGTATATTAAATTACAGGGCACTAGCTCCTAGAGGAGTAAATTTAGATATTAATTGGAATATCTCATTTTTGTAAATGCATATTTATATTTTTATATATGTGACTTATAGTTGTATTAATATATTTCTGTGCCTCATTGTAAATGGTATTGGCTTTTTATATCTTTAATTGCTTAAGTGTTTGAATTATTTAATTGAAAACTGTTTAAAATGCCTGCATGCTGTGTTAAAATATATTTCCCTGAAGGCATTGAGCTGAGGTAGCAGAACACCCGTAAGTTCTTTTTGCAATCATCCAGTGCTCTGTTTTGCTGTGTTTTTCTATATTTCATTGTTTATGTGTGGTTACGTAGTTAAGGAAAGCCTTGTGATTATCCTTATCTAGGGAGGCTATTTTCACTTTATACTTAGCTTTGGAGGACATAAAAAGATGTCTAATTTGTTTGTTTAAGCTAGTGGGGGATTTCTTCTTCTGCTGAGCCAGTTCCCTCTTGTTTTTGGACATTAGTTTCTTTCTCTTGTTGTTTAGCTTGTTTATACTAGGGGTGCACCAGGGCGGCTTGTTTTTCTTTTGACAATGCCTGGTTTTAATCTTGTCAGATACAGCTGATTCTATAGAACTGCTTAAGTGGTTATACAGTGCATTGGTGTACACATCCGCATATGAGCCCTTGTTATCTGCATTTGAGGGACCTTTAAAACTTCTTTTGCCATCACTTAATGGGAGGTAGTTTATCTTTGCAAAATTCTTAAGCATTTTTGAGGTTGATGGGTTATCTGGTGTTATAATTACATAAGATGAGTCTGCTTTATGGTCCGATCTTAGCAGTGAGGACATCACAAAGGGGACAATGCAATTTTTTCCCATGTTAGTCAGTACTATGTCTAGGATGTTGAAGCCTCTTGTGGTATGATAACTGCTTCAGAGCACTTGAACTGACAAAGTCAAAGAACTTTGTACATTTAATTAAAATCACCCATGAGTAAGGTGTCGGGCTGTATGGCAAGTGACTCCAGAAATTCCAGGTATGTGATATGCTTTTCCTGTTTCATGGTGGGGTACCTATAGCTAGCTATGAGGTGGTAGGGGGCTTTGCTTATAGTTAACTGGACATGGAGTAGCTCAAGAGAGTCGTACTGTTTGACCAGTCGCAAGGTGCACATATCCTTAATGAAGATGGATGCACCTCTTCCCTTATTTCTTTCACTCTTAGTTTGTGGTCTGAACATGTGGAAGGCATTGTAGCCCTGCATGGCCAGGGTGCTTTCTGTGCCTTTGAACAATGTCTCAATGACTGCACAGATGTCAGATCATCTAAAATGAGGAGTGCTTCCAGGGAGTGCAGTTTCTTGTTTAGACTCTAAGCATTAATTAGCAGTACCTTGCATTTATCTAGACAGGATTTTGTTATGTTGGGAGGTTGGGTATTTTGACATTGCCTACAAAAGAGACAATAGGGGCCGCTAATGCTTTTGCCAGTATCCAAAAGCCTAGAGGAACGAGGTGCAAACCATTCCTGGCAAAGCATTGTGGCCTGTCGACCATGTCTTCCTAGGCTGACAGATATTGAATCTTCTTTAACTGACACCAGAAGATAAGCCAATTGTTAAAGTCAATCATTTTTATTTGTATTGTGGCATCAGTATCAGAGAAGGTAGAATGCTGCTTAAGGCTAGGCTTTTACCTGCCTGTGACACATAATCTGAAAGCTCAGTCATAACTCTCTTCATATAGGCCAGTGAAGTAAGCCTAAAGTCATTCACCCCCACTTGGACTATGATAGACTCATAATGGTACTTGTGATTGAGGGATCTGAATGCTTGAGTAACTTCATGGATCCTGGCACCTGACAGGTGGCTAAACGTAACCTGCTCCTTATCCAGCCTGGTGATTGGAACATCTCTGTATCTCACATTGGAGTCAGCTATGACAAATACATTAGGTTTTGTGGTGTTACACCTTATGGTTTTATTTGCTGAGACACTGGTGTGTGTATGTGTGTGTGTGCTTGTGTGTGTGTGTGTGTGTGTGTGTGTGTGTGTGTGTGTGTGTGTGTGTGTGTGTGTGTGTGTGTGTATTATTATGTGTAGTGATTGTTTTTTTCATTGTTATGTGTGTAAGTGATTTCCATTTGAGAGGCCTCTTATTTTTTGGTAAGTTACTAGAGAGTACCTCCACAAATGTGGGTTTATGTATCGTGTCCTTATTTAGTGTAGGAAGCTTGTGTGTGTTTGTGTGTGTGTGTGTGTGTGTGTGTGTGTGTGTGTGTGTGTGTGTGTGTGTGTGTGTGTGTGTGTGTGTGTAATGACTATCTGTTTGACATTTATCCTTATGTGAGAGTTTGCCTCCAATTTCATAGCATAACTACATCTCTCTCATAAAGTATATTTTTGTTTCATGAATAAGTGGTTGTCAGTATATATGAGATAATTGCTACATTGCCTCAGGATGCCCATGTCTATCAGGCTGGCCAAAGAGATGATATAAAACTGCCTATCCTAGATAGCAGGCTCTTACTGTATGTTTTATTAGGGAAGGGAATGGGTTAATTTGACAGAACTGTGCTGATTGTGCTGAGACTTCAAGAGGGACCTATACTTTGTGTAGGCTAAGGTTGATCAATAAGGCAATGCTGCTCAATGTACAACTGAGTTGCTTCTAGAGCAGCAGAAACACTTAGATGTGCTTAACTGACAGCTATTTAAGGAAAAACTTAACTTCTAGACTTTTGTGCCCATACAGGGCACTGCTAACCACTGCTGAGTGAAGATCAGCACCTTACAAAGGCATGGCTTAAATACAAGAAAAGAGAAACAATTTTTAAGCTAACTACCAGCACACAATAAGAATTTCAGCAACAATCATAAACTCAGGTAGGTTAGGGCTGCAGAACTCTGCCACAAGGGTAGAGAAAAACAGCTTCATAATGTAGAAGAGCTGGTTTGGATCCCAGTTACAAAGACATGCGTCTGGAGCATTTCTCCCCAGGTCCCTGCTGAAAATTGGCTTTGTTCCAAGTTGGACTTTCCCGGCTAACAAATGTTAAATAAATAAATAAATAAATACATAAATAAATAAAATAAAGTGCAACAAGAGCACACAAACTACCTACAACAGTCTTACAATTAACAGATACAATGAATTACAGTGCAATTAACTACTGAAAGCTGCAGTAGACAGTACAGATATTTTTTTTGCAATAAAGTACAAAAAATAACAGCAAGTAGTTGAAGAAACTGGTAAAGTACAGTCACGGTGTATAACAGAAGTGCAAAAAATACTTATTTTTGTCTTTTCAATAGTGGAGTGCTCCAGGTGAAAACAGATTCTCAGCAATCATTAGCAAAGTTGCCAAATGACAAGTAGCTCTGAGCATCTAAGCCACAGCCTGCACAAATGTGAGACTTAAATACAAGCAAAGAGAAAATAGAAGTTATGTTCTTACCATAACGTTCCATGTTAGTTGTCTTCTTCTCGCCTTCTTCTTGCTGGATGGGTTCGGAGCCGACCTCGGCTCCGACTCGGCCACTCTAAAGCTCGAGAGTTGGTTCCACCGGCTCGAGGCTCCCCTTATATCCCACAATGCTAGGCGATAGTTACCTCAGATCTCGTTTGTAAGCTAACCCCAGCTTATAACAGAAACAGTATAACTGTAAAAAACAGAATCCACCTCTAACAACAGGAAGAAGAAGGGTGACCTACATCCTGAAACAAGAAATATGCATAATAGCATATAGCTAAGAAAGAGGTGGTAGAAAGAGAGGTCACGATCACAACTCCTCTAGGTCTGTCCAGGCCAGGGGAAGGAGGGTGGACGCAAGAAGAAGGCGAGAAGAAGACAACTAACATGGAACGTTATGGTAAGAACATAACTTCTATATGTTAAGTTGTCTATCTCGCCTTCATTCTTGCTGGATGGGACCGCGTCCCTAGCACCTTGTCCCGGGTGGCCTAACGGAACAGACTCCTGAGAACAGTGGAACCAAAATTAGCTCTATGCCTAGAAGCTAAATCCAACTTATAATGGGAAATAAAAGTGTGAGGAGTAGCCCAAGTAGCCGCTGCACAAATGGTGTCAATAGGCAGTCTGTCTTGGAAGGCTAGAGAAGTAGCCAAAGCTCTGGTGGAATGGGCTTTAGGCTTATTAGGCAGTTTTTGGTGTCTAATCTCATAAACAAGGGTAATCAGAGATGTTAGCCATCTGGATAAAGATACCTTTGAAACTGGAAGTCCCTTTCTGCTTTCCGCATAGGAGACAAACAGCTGATCAGATTTTCTGAATTGTTTCGTCCTGTCCAAGTAGTACCTTAATTGACGATGAACATCCAGACAGTGTAATTTTTGTTCAGACCTATTTGAATACTCCGGAAAAAAGACAGGGAGGTCAATGCATTGGTTTAGATTTGATGTTGAAACCACCTTAGGCAAAAAGGACGGGTTAGTTCGTAAGGAAACTCTGTCCTTATGGAACACAAGGTAAGGAGAACGACAACTGAGTGCTTGAAGTTCTGAAATTCTTCTAGCTGATGTGATAGCCACCAGAAAGAGAGTTTTCCATGATAATAACTTTAAGGAACATGAAGCTGCAGGTTCGAAAGGGGAAAGAATCAAAGAAGCAAGAACTAAATTTAGGTCCCAAGGAGAAGGAGGATTTCTTACAGGAGGTCTGAGAAGAAAAACTCCTTTCAAAAAGGCTTTGCAGAGTTTGTGGGACATTAGGGCAGATTCAGAAATACCCACATGGAAATTAGAAATAGCTGCCAAATGAACCTTAAGAGTAGATGGAGATGAACCTGCATGGAAGAGTTCAGCAAGAAAATCGAGGACTAGTTGGATGGAAGCGATGAAAGCAACCACGTCCTTTCCTTGTGCTCAATATGAAAATCGTTTCCACTTACTCAAATAAATCTTTCGAGTGGAAGATTTATGGGAAGCTATCAAAATATCTCTAACAGAGTGAGATAATTGAGGAAGCCTGGCTACAGTTGGAAGTGGAGGAACCAAGCAGTGAGGTTCAGAGAGGGAGGGAGCGATGAAACTGACCCGACTGATGGATCAAAAGATCTGGAACTAGGTCCAGATTCCACGGTCGCTCCAAAAGAAATCGATGCAGAAAGGGGAACCACACTTGTCGAGGCCAGTAAGGAGCAATGAGGATCAATGAGGCCTTCTGAGCGATAGCTTTCTGTATTACTTGAGAGATCAGTGGGAAAGGAGGAAATGCATACAGAAGTCCCCGGGCCAAACTTGGACTAGCGTCCCTGCTGGGTTGGCGTGGTAAAGGGAATAGAGTGAAGTATTCTCTGCACTTGCTGTTTTGGGGAGTAGCAAAAAGATCGCAGCAAGGCTGACCCCACTTGAGAAAAATCTCTCTCACTACAGAGTCTTTCAGAGACCACTCGTGAGGCATGAGAATAGCTCTGCTCAACTTGTCCGCAATGTGATTGGACTTCCCGGGATGTGCGTTGCTATCAGAAAACGCTGAGAAGAAATCGCCCATTGCCACAGTCTGAGTGCTTCTCGACACAGGGGGTATGATCTGGTTCCGCCTTGTTTGTTGATGTACCACACTACAGACATATTGTCTGTCTGGATTGCAATCGTTCCCAAGGGAAGAGAGTGTTGAAGGGCTTGCAACGCTAAAAGCACTGCTCTCATCTCCAGAACATTTATGTGCAAGTGGCATTCGTTTGGTTGCCATGTGCCCTGGACTGTCCTGCCCTGATAATGCCCCCCCCACCCGATCAGGGAGGCATCCGTTGTCAGAGTAGCAATCGGAGGAGGTGGAACAAATGGTCTCCCCAACAGGAGCTGGGGGGAAGACATCCACCACATGAGATGCTTTTTGCACGCCATGTGATCATAATGGTGTGAGACATTGGAAGTTCCTGGTATGACCATTGAGAAAAGAGCATCCACTGAAGGATCCGCATGTGGTATCTGGCCAATGGAAGGAGGGGTATGGCCGCTGCCATGATTCCCAACACCTTTAGAACTAACCTGGCTTTGGCTTTGTTGTTGTTGAGAAGTAGTGATACCAATTTTTGAATGTCTGATATCCTTTGGTTCGTTAGTGTTGCAGACATGTTTACAGTATCTAATTTTGAGCCTATGTAGGTAATAGTACGACAAGGCGACAAAACAGACTTTTCGCAATTTATTGAGATACCCAGTCTTTGACAGACGTGAAAAGTGTAATCTCTGGCCATCAGAAGGAGATGCTTGGTGGGAGCTGTGAGGAGCCAGTCGTCCAAATATGGAAACACCTGGAATCCTTGTCGTCTCAGGTGAGAAGCTACCACTGCCATGCATTTGGTAAACACCCGGGGGGCAGTGGTGAGACCAAAGGGCAGGGCCCTGAATTGAAAATGACTGGTTCCCAGCCTGAAGCGGAGGAATCTTCTGGAGCGCCTGTTCATTTTATGTGATAGTACGCGTCCTGAAGGTCTATAGAGCACATCCAGTTTCCTTTTCCCAATAGGGGAAGAATGGATTGCAGCGTGACCATCCGAAATCTTGTTTTCTTGACTGATCTGTTCAAGATACTGAGATCCAAAATTGGTCTCCAGTCCCCTGTTTCCTTTGGAACTAAAAAGAACCTTGAGTAGATTCCGGATCCTAGTTGGTCTGCTGGCACTGGCTGAATAGCTCTTTTTGCAAGCAGTTTTGAAATTTCCAAAGCTGCAAGATCCCTTTGAGCGGGTGGAACATCTGGAAGGGATTTTGACTGATTTGGAAAACGAAGAAAGGGAATAGAATAACCTTCGGAAATGATGGACTGTACCCATTTGTCTTGTGTCAAGGATAGCCAGGCTTCTGGGTACAGTGACAATCTTCCCGGACTGCCTCCGAAGATGGGCAGCCGGGCAACACCTCAGGGATGCTGAAAGGGCTTCTCGGAGAACGCTTCTCGATTGCCCTGGTTCTGCGGACCCCTCTGCCTCTAGGGCGACGTCTACCATTGTTGTTCCCCTCTGCCTCTGGCGGGAACCGACTCTGTGCGCCAGGCGAAGTCCCTTGGGATTGTTTACGGAACCACATCTTTCCCCTTCTGGCCTTTGGGGTAAGGCCTAGAAGGAGTAGAAAACGGACTCCGACGGCAGAAAGGGTCTTGCCATCAGTCTCGCACCTAGTCAGGGTTTCTTTCACTTGTGGACCAAAAAGAGATGATCCATCAAAAGGGAGTTCGTGAAAGACGCCTTGAAAGGTTCCGCAAAATTGCATAGCCGCATCCAGGCGTGCCTACGTAAGGCTACCCCTGTTCCTGCGGCTCTGCTCGCTCCATCGGCCGCATAAGAGAGGAGGCGATGGAGGAGTTGGAAATAGAATTAGGATAGCCAGCTGCGTGTTCATTTTCTCTTGAAACCCGCAGCTGTAGGGTCCTTCAGCATTTCACTCGCTTCTTTGATCAAGTCTCTTTGAAGACGAGTGAAATGGCACAGGTAATTCAGCCAACGCATAGTAAATGTCGCTGAGGAGAACATCCGCTTCCCGTACCTATCCATGGACCTAGATTCCTTGTTAGGTGGATGGACAGGCACTGAAGGATCAGCCAGTTCCTTCTTTGTGGCGGCAGCAACCACCATAGCATCCACAGAGACTCCTTTTGATAAAAATTCCTTGTCTGATGGAGCTGTGATGAATTTGGAGGGTCTCCTGGGAGTGGGGTCCACTGAATCAGGAGCCGTCCATGCCTTTTTTGCAACCACCTGCATGAGGGGGACAAAGGGGGGGGGCACCCAGGAGGTGGAAGGACGAGAGCCAAACGCCTCAAGATAAACAGATTCGTCCTCCGAAGGGTTGAGGGCTGGCCAATTTGCCCTCTGTTTAAGGATCTCCAGGATGCCTGCAAATGAGACATCTTCAGAAGGGGAACGGGGAACCCTCAGAATCATCCAGATCTGTGTCCGACGTGATAGACTCAGGTGAGTCAATGTGCTTCCTCTTGCACTTCCTCTTCCGAGGGGCTCTTCTGCCAAATCAGGAGAGGCCTCGAAGAGGATGAAATCCCAAAGGGAGCTCCTGAGGAGTTGGCTCTCTGCGGTCAGGGATGAGGGAGTGAGTCGACTTACCCTGAGGCAGCATAGAGGGAGGGGCTGACGGAGCCGACTGTGGAGTAGAGCCAGGCTCTAACACACTCCGCATGACCTCGAGCACCCCTGTCAGGCAGAGCCAGAGGTCCCCGCCCGAGGAGCTAAGGACCCCTCGGCACCGACAGTGATGGCTCGAGGCCGATGTCGGAGCCGAACTCACCAGCGCCAAGCACCAAGAGGGAGAGGGGTCGGACAAGGGTCCGATGCCACTCACCCCTCGAGCCGACGAGGGAAGTCCGGCGCCGAGATTCCTCCATGGAAGAAAACGGAGCCGACGGAGCCGAAGACGATTGTCACGGCTCCGAGGTAACCACGGTCTCGGTTACGACACGACCCGGCCCCGAGCTCAAAAGAGTCGAAGGAGGAAGGAGTTGATGGACGGGACAGGCACCGACTGATGAGTCGGGCTCTGAAGCATCTGGGCTAGTGCCTCAGACTTGAGTAGTCGACTCACCACCCTCTGAAGGTCATGATCGGACAACCTCGATGACCTAGAGGAATGAGACCTTTGGCCCGTTCAGACAGCAGGGGAGATCCTGGAGCCGAATGAACGGAGCCAAGAGAAGGTGACCTAGACCTCTTACTCGTTGTCGGCTCAAGATCTTGTCGGAGCCGACACGGTACTCGATAACCTCGGCTCCGGACGGAGCCGAAAGCCACAGAAACTGTGGACTGAGTCTTATCGGCTCCAGCCGGAGCCGATAAAGGCAAAGGTTGAACAACCTGAGGTCTCGGCTCAGAAGCCGGAGCCGAAGACCTCGATGCCTTGGAGGGCTTCCTGTTGAGACAGACAGGGAATCCTCAGGCTTCAACAAGCCTCTCAATATGAGCTTGTTCTTTCTTTCCTGCAGGACCCTGGGGCTGAAGCCATGGCAGACAGCACAGGAGTCCTGCAGGTGCAAAGGCCCCAGACAATAGACACAAGAAGTGTGAGCGTCTGTCAGAGACATTTTCTGACAGCACGCATCACACTTCTTGAATCCGGAGACCTTTGCTTCTTTAGACATAGCCTAACTGGTGAACACAAACACACACTCAAACACACCAGTTATACCCTGTCAGAAAAAATTACTTTAGTAAAAATACTAAAAAATAAAGTACAATAAAGTACAATAAACAGTAGCTTAAACTACACAAACACTCCCTAGGGAAGGGAAGGCCCAAGGCCCAAGGGAAGAACTAAAAGTTCTTTTAAAGAAAAAACGGGAAAAAAATTAGGTCGGGGATAAAGTTCAATGAACTACACTAATTTGACAATAATTAAACTAAAAAAGGGGGAAACAGAGTAACTTTTAATAGAAAAAGCTTAAACTCACCAGGAACCGGTAGAACAACCAACCTCGAAGCTGTAGCGGCAAACGAGATCTGAGGTAACTATCGCCTAGCATTGTGGGATATAAGGGGAGCCTCGAGCCGGTGGAACCAACTCTCGAGCTTTAGAGTGGCCGAGTCGGAGCCGAGGTCGGCTCCGAACCCATCCAGCAAAAATGAAGGCGAGATAGACAACTTAACATCAAGTTTTAAGCTATCAATTGGGAAAACACACAATAAGCCTTCTACATGCAATCCCCATATCAGACAAGGGTGCAGAAAAACACTTTCTTAATGTAGATTAGCTAGTTTGTAACCCAAGTGCAAAAAACCCACACAAACTATCTATGACAGCCCTATACCTAACAGATAAAATGCACTACAGTTCAATTAATTACTTAAAGCAGCAGCAGACACTACAGTTTTTTTAACTGCCAAAGTACAGTCACAGTATATGAGAGAAGTGCAAAAAAAAATACTTAGAATATGTCTGTGTGTTTCCCAGCTTAGATAAACCAGACAAACACCTACTGCAACTAGATAAATAAGCCCAGTCCTCCTAATGTAAAAACACAGTATAGGAGTATCTGGAGTGAAATGCTACCACAAACTTAAAGATATGGATAATGCAGTGTACTTTAAACAGCTTATAAAAGTGTTATTATTCAATAAAAGTACTTTGCTTTGCATAAATGAGCCAAGAGCCACTCAAGTGTACAGAATTTATAAAGGCACTAAAAACAAGATCAGCTGATTAATAAGCCTTCCAGCCAATAAAACTGCATATAGAAATCTGAAGTGTTTCTCCAACCTAAACAGACCAGGCCACCCCACAATGCACTACATTGAAAATCCACTGACCTCTTGATGTAAAAACAAGTGCTTGGTAGAGTATAAAATACACTGTTTTATCTAACAGCTAGCATAAAATCAGTAGAACAGACAATGAGAGCCAAAATGCACTTTTTCCATACACGCACGAGGAAAGGCAAATAAATAATTCAATATATCAGCAGCAGTGCAGAAAAGGAGGTGCTAAATAAGCTCACTTTACATAGGGATAGGCAGCTTAAAATCACCAGGTTTAAAAAGCAGACCAACAAAGGAGAGGGAGGGTGGGAAACACTAGGCGGGAATCACCAGCAGTACTTTAGTTTATGCAGGTTTGAAATCTTTTCAGCAAAATACCAATGGTCAGAAATTCACTTTGTATTTAAGTTTCACTCAAGAGACAATTAACCATTGAAAAAACATGTGAAATATGCAGCCCAGAAAACTTGTGTCTGTCTCTCACATAGAACAAAGACATCAGGCCAAGCAGGTTTCTTAAAACAAAAAACAACCTGGAGTAGGTAAAACAGAAAGCAGCTCTATCAGTCACAGACAAAAAATGTAGGTTTACTTTCCTCATCCAGTAAGGAATCACCAGTAGTGCTTTAGTTTATGCAGGCGTGACATCTTTTCATCAAAAGACGAAGACCTAGAAATTCACTGTGTATTTAAGTATCACTCAATAGACAATTAACCAATGAAAAAAAAAACATATGAAATGTGCAGCTTAGATAATTTAAGTGTCCATCTCCCACATAGAACAAAAACAACAGGCCAAGTAGTTTTCTTACAACAGAAAACAACTTGGAGTAGGTAAAACAGAAAGCAGTTCTATCAGCCACAGACAAAAAATATAGGTTTAATTTCCACACCCAGCAGGGAATCACCAGTTGTGCTTTAATTTATTCAGGCTTGAAATATTTTTTTTTTTATTTCCTAATCATTCATAGCCTTGCAATTATTGGCCTTAGAATTACAAAACAGAGCTGAAATATCATCCTGCTACCAGCTGCTAATCTGAGAAAAGCTGCCAATAATGTAATTCTGCAAACTAAATGGTGCAATAACTGATCATATGAAAGTAAATTTCTAAAATTGTACCAGCTAAATTATGTTTACCTATTAGCATTTTAGTTGAAAGGAGTTGTCTTTATGTCATACTATGTGAAATAACCCTATAATGTTTAGCGTATTAATGACCCACAACATATCAGATATATAGCCAACTAACATTGCACCATCTCCCTCTACAATAAATATAAAGCCCCTTTCTCTTGGGCAGAAGGCAAAGATAAGCAATCCAAAGGCACATAAAACTGTCAGGCTTGTTCAACTTTGTTCCACTTGATAATGAAATTGCCTGATATAGTTGAAATTATTTCCCATTAAACAATCAAACATTTTTCAGAAGAGTAAGCAGTGAAACACTGCATTATTAAAATGGCTTTATGATTTGGTTTCTTTAGAAGTTTAAGTTCTAGCATAATGACTACGTGATGCGCACAACATACTCCATCTATTTCTAAGAGTATCATACTTTCTGATCGGTATAAATGCCATTAAGGTTTCATGCTTAAAAAATCTGGATAATCAAAGGTCTTGTAAGGCATCTGAGAAACTTCTAAGTTATTGCTACATTAATGCCACTTTGCTGCTATATGCTGTTTTTCATTCTTCCCATTGTATAGTTTTATTTCTATGAGGCAATTATGCATAACATTTCACAATGGCATGATTCTTCATCTCTTCTTATCTAAATTACATGCTCAGACACCTACTGTTCGACATTGGTCACTCTTAGCCAGTTCAAATTCTAATTGTGTATTAATGATCTGTGACACTGGTGCCTTTCTATCTGTCTTTGGAAAACAAAATCATCCTCGCAAAATGTTTCTCTATAGAGATCAGGAAGAGCGATTGTATATGATATTCATTTCATTTGCTAACCTGTTTAACCCCCACATGCTACCAAGTATGTAGAACAGGAGTTTTGGATACACCATCTAAGGCTGAAGTTTGAGTTTTTAAAACACTGATATGGAAGATATCATCTGTGAGGCAAGTACATATACCCACTCCCACACTTCAGGCTGTATTTGCAAAGGAATCCATCCCTCAAACAGGCTTTGTAGAAACCATGAAAATAATCATTAGAGAAATAATAAACAAAGACAAAGGAAACTGTTAGTTACTGGATACAGCCCAGCTTAGTTTTGGCAAGGGCTGGTCATGGCAATGCCATATTAATGGGTGGACTGTTTTGAGAAGCACAGCAAAACAATGGACAAGGCAAAAGCAGTGCATATTGCCTTCTTAAACCTGGCCATAGCTTTCAGTATAATACCCTACTCTGGCATTGTTGACAAACTCATGAAATTAGGTATAAACCTCTATGACTCCAACTAGATATCCAGCTGTCTTATTGAAATGATACAAAAATGTTTGGGTTGGGGAATCTACCTCCAAAAAGAGAGCAATCACTAGAGGATTCCCTTAAATCTGGGTTCTGGGGATGCTTCTATTTGCCATCTGATTGTCTGAGGCTAAGTCCCTCATCAAGTACCTCTGGCTGACCAAGTCTGCAGATGACTGAAAAAAGGGTACAGTCATAGAATCTCCCATAGATAAAAATACCATCCAAGAAGGCCTGACAAAAACTCATTGCCAACAAATGTATAATAGTATCCTTTGGGCAGATGGCTACCCTTGAAAACTACCATTTCAACAGTAAACCACTAAGAGCAGACACAGCGTTCAGGGGGCACGGACCATGTGTAGACACAGACCTGGCCATTGACCATCATGTATCTGTTGTGGTAAAGAAATAATTTTGTTTTACACAACCTATAAGCAAAGATATGGCATCTAGGTCCAAATGGTGTCATTCTTCTGCTCTACATGGTCCTCATTAGACCAGTCTGTGAGTACAATGGCCCCCTTCTCTATGTTCCTAACCAAGCATATGCAACAACTAGAGTGTCCGGAGAGGTTCCTCACAAACATAATGCAGAGCATAAACAACATCTCCTACATGGTGGAGGGCTCGGATTATGTTGGCCTGGCAGGATTGACCCTAGCCCTGAGCAGCATCCTACATCGCCCAGAATGATACTACAGTACAAACAGAAAATGATTAACTTCAACAATTGGCTAAGTTTCTGGTGTCATTCTAAGGGGATCCAGTATCTGTCTGCTTGGGATGACATGACTGGCAGACCTGAATGCTTTGCCAGAGATGGCCTGCATCTGCCACCCCTGGGTTCTGGGTACCGGCTAAGGCTCTTTTCACCCTTATAGTGCCTTTTTTAGGTGGTGTTCCAAAGACCACCACTGTAACAGCTATAAGTGAATGTGATCTGAGGGTCATACTGCTCATTGCTAAAAGTCTAAATCTCAAGATGCACTTGCTCGAAGCACTCCTCAAAATGGAGAACATTGACATTTGTGCTGTAATGGAGATCTGGTTTAAAGCAGCAGAAAGCACCACTGCGCTACCAGGCTATAACTCATTCCACACCTTTCGGCCCCAGAACATGGACCGAAGCTCCAAAGGTGGTGGTGTCTCCATATTCATAAAGGATGTGCACACCTCCAGACTAGTAGCCCAGCATAACACATCTGAGATACTCCAGGTACAACTAATATTGGGTAAGACAGTGATTCAGGCCATAGGCTGCTATAGGTCCCCAACCATGTCCCAAGACTCTCACTCCACATTCCTAAGCATCCTGGAAACTATTAAGATCCAGCCCAACACTCTCATACTAGGTGAATTCAACTACCCCTACATCAACTGGGAAAACTACTCATGCACTGGCCCAATGTTTCCAGGAATTCATCAGTTCCAATGCCCTGGACCAGCTCATTCTTACCCCAACTAGAGGAAGCAACAACCTTGACGTGGTTATTATTAACATGGACAACCGTTGCTCTACATCAATAGTCAATTCCTCCCTGGTTAGATCCAACCACAAACTAATCACCATGGAAATCCACATCTCACCCACACTCCCCACAAAGGAATCCACCATGAAAGATTTTTCGAAAGCTGAATTTTGACTCCTAAAAACAGAGGTGGCCAACTTCATGGCACCCATGCCAATGGAAAAATGACTGCCGAATCATACACCGATGCGCTGTATGAACACGTACATAAGTGCACGGAACTAGCCATACCCAACAGAACCAAGATGCTCTCCTCCAAAAAAAGGAAGCCAGTCTGGTCATCCCCTGCTATTAATAAACTCTACAACAGAAGGATGAAACTGTTCCAGAAAAAGGTGAAGTCCTAAGACTGGAAAAATTCCCTTATTAACCTCAACAAAAAGTTGAGATCTCTCATCAAAACATCCAAAGCCAGCTATGAAGGCAGAATTGCAGTGGACACTAAAAACAACTGCAAAGCCTTCTATAGTTATATCAAGAATCTCCACAGCAATACCCAGATTTCATCAGAGTTACTGCACAATGGTACCTCCTATACTGAACCAACAGATACTGCCAACATATTGGCTGACAGATTCAGTGCCAACGTTACCACTCTCTCCCACCTAAAGGACCAATCTCAATAGCAGAAGAACCAGCATTACTGAAGTACAGGTTAAAGCTGCATTCTCCAAGGCCAAGAATCCAGCTTCCATGGGACCTGACAATATCCCTAGCTGTGTTCTACATGAATTACAAAGTGAACTGGCACCTCATCTGTGTGCCCTGTTCACTCAGAACCTCACCTCAGGCTTTGTCCCTACTGAATGGCAAACTGATACAGTCATCCCTCTCCATAAAGGAGGAGCAATTACAGGCCCTGGAAATTATCGACCCATTAGCCTGATAAGTCTGATATGTAAGGCTATGGAGCGCATCATCATGGACCTAATTAACAAGGATATAGGGAATCTTCAAACTCTAGATCCCATGCAATTTGGATTTGGGAAAGGTAGATCATACCTGCTCAACGTGATTAACTTTTTTGAGTCAGTCACCAGGGCTGTGGATGAGAGAAATGCAGTTCATACAGTCTACTTCGATCTGGCTAGGGCCTTTGATACCATTCCAAACTCAGGAATTATTGATAAACTCAACAAACTAGGCATCAACCCTTATATCATTAGGTGGGTTCCAAACTGGCTCACAGACAGAACCCACAGTGTGAAAGTAATGGATTCCAAGTCAGACTGTGGACCAGTCACGAGTGGAGTCCCACAGGGATCAGTCCTGGGTCCTCTCCTGTTTGGTATCTACTTCTTAGAAGTCCAGCCCAACATTGAGGGACTGTGGCTGACTACGTTCACAGATGACTGCAATCTGGGAGCCATTATTAACTCCCCAAGTGATGCAGATATCCTATAGAAAGGCCTCAATGAGACCAATGACTGGTGGCAAAACCATGGCCTTAAGCTTAATGCCAAAAAATGCGTCATAATCTCCTTTGGGAAAAACTCACTTCTCATTAATTACCACATTGATGGAAGCCAACTGAACACTGAAGGCGTTATAAGTGATCTGGGTACACAGGTTGACAGCAACCTCTCCTTCGTCCACCACACTGTCACTGTGGTCAGAAAGTCCTTCTATGTGGCACATCTCATTACCAAGGGTTTTGCATCCAGGAAGAAAGAGGTCATCATTCCTCTCTACTCTTCCCTCATTAGACCAGTCATACGGTATAATGCCACATTTGGCGTGTACCTCACTAGACACCTGCAACAGCTGGAGAGGCCACAAAAGTACCTCACAAAGAGGATCCTAGGCCTTAAACATATGCCCTACATGGACAGATTCAAAAAAACTCCAGCCATTCTCTGCCTCATATTGGCTACTAAGAGGTGATCTCTGCTTGACTTACAAAGCCATGTCTGTCCCAGCTCTATTAGAAATGCTACATCTAAAGAAATCCCAATCCCTCTGCACCATACACTCCAGAGACATCAACCTCATTACCACAATCAACAGAACATGCTGGAGGGACATGTTCATTATCCAGAGACTACCCATGCTCTGGAATAGACTTCCCATTCATGTCAAGCAGAGCACCTCACTGGCCCTCTTCAAGAGAAATAGTGATGAGTGGATGGGAAATAGAAAGTTCACCCCAGGGATCACTCCAGTGGCTCTACTTAATAGAGGCACTGGGAACTAATGTTCGGTGGCACAATGCCAGGGCAATTCTGTGGGCTAGGCTTGTAAAGGCTCCAGGGCCATTAGCCTAGTGCACTTCTATGAACCTATAGAGCACCTCAAAACCCTGTCCCTGTACTCAGTATCCTACAGGCTACTAAGACCTTACCTATGTTTGGCTTACAAAGCATCATTAATCCGACTCTGATGGACCTGCTTAATATACACAAAACAAAAAGCATCAGACTTACCAAATCTATGGAAAATAAACCACACCTGCAACTTACCTAGACCATGCTAGGTATGAGACTATCCCTTCTCTACAACAGGCTTCCAATGCATGTCAGAATTCTTCTATAATCCAATTTAAGCATAACTTGGACCAGTGCATGCCCAACTGGAAATTTACCTCTGGTCTAGGATGTATGTCTCTAATAGACGGAGACAGGCTGTAAATGCTTGTCTACTTATACAAAAGTCTCCATATAAACCATAAAACCCATAACACATCCCTAGAGTTTGAAACTGACAGTTACTGTACATCTGGGAAACATGGATAGGTTTAAAAAGGACCTTAGGGGTTATTAGCAAGGTAATCTCCTATGATCCTGTGAACCTATAAAAAGTAAATTTACAGTTTTGCACATTTTCAGTTCCTTCAGGCTATTCTCTCTGCCGCATATATCTGTTCCCCAGGTTGTTCTCTTATTTGGTTAATGGGTACAAGGACTTCATGTGAGTGCTGTATGCAGATTTTACTGTAAATGTGAATGCAGCCAAGAAGAGTGTTTTATTAACTGTGGAAAGAAAGGGAGGACTTTATGGGGATAAAAGCTGGATTGATTTACACAGAGAAGTAGGGAAGTTGGATTATGCAAGCAAAGAAACAAGGTGTAAAGGAATCCTGGCTGCTAGACATGAACCCCTGTATGTGAAAGAGGTAGAAAACACATGTGGTAATTATACCAAAGGCGATAATGAAACTTCAGGCTGTTACAACCAGGCTATCAAGAGTTGAGGAAAACGGTCTGGTGGTCTGACTGGATTTAAGTGGGAATCAGGACAGTAAATGACATAACTGCAAATGTTATCAATGGAAGGATTTTGTTTTTTTCTTAAGAATAGTGCACCATAATTCAGACAGTACTGGTTCAGGAGAGGAGTATGGTCAAAATATTACAAGCAGAAGAGACACAGTTAGACATTTAGATCAAGAAGAACTCTAGTAGATCAACACTGACTTTAGCTAAGAGACAAATGCAGTTGCTGATATATAAAGAATGGACAGAACAAAATAAAAGTTTATGGAGGCCTATATAATACTGATTAAAAAATCTATATATCGTGACACAGGAATGACAAAACAACAATAGGGGACAAGACATAGGAGGACTGTGATGGCATAAAAAAGGAGTGGTAGGATGCCTGGGTTTATAGAGAAACAGTTTAACCTGCGATATAGGATCAACAGCTTTAGATATTGCACAGAGAACTGATTCCCATGGAAAAGAGACAAAATGGAGCAAAGGGAAGATGATTACTGTTGGAAGTATCATTAAGGAGAAGCAGGATTAATGTATACATTTTGGGATTAATTTTCCGGAAGACCTTTCAGGATGGAACAGCAAGATTAAGAAAATTAATGTATACAGTGAAATCTCATAAGGTTGGAAATGTGTTCTTTGCTACAAGAGTTTCTTTTTTATGATGGAAACATAAAAAAGTAGCCAAGTATGACTGTTAAAATGTTGGGTTAACAGTCATACAGTGTTATGCTGAAAGGGGAAGAACTTTTAGCACAAGGAAACATTCAAGAAGTAGGAAGGGTTTATAGCTCAGTATTAAAAGCTCACCAAAAGAAGCAGAGGAACATAAATTAGGGTACATTTGGCAGATGTCCTAGGCATTCTCACTACTTAAAATGAACAGCCACTCTGAAAAAAAAAGAGTGCAATTGGTTGGCTATTTGAAAATGTATTTTATTAATTTGTTCATATTTTATATTCATGTCCTTGTAAACATCTCTGTTTGATATGATTATTATTACAATTTTGCATATGTTTGACTACTTATCAGGAATGCACACGTGTTTATTAAATTAACATCACTTTTTTATAAAAAAATAAAAGAAATGTTTCTCTTCTTTATACCTTGAATATTATATATTTCACTTTTCTGCTCTTTCTAAACAACTGATCTGTTTTTAGCTATAGTTTTCTTATCTGTGGTCACATGTTGGCAAAAACCTTCCACAGGTTACCACACCTAGAAACTTTTACTCACCATAGTCCTGCCAAGTAGCCAAACAGTATAGTTTTTTTTTTTTTTTTTATCATTAGTCATATCCTTTTATAGTAATGCAGTAAGGTAACTGTAAAGACCTGCGTTATTTTGCATAGTGCTGATGACTCCTACATGGTGTTTCCTATAAAAGCAGAATACATGTGACATTTTTTGAATAGTTAACTGCAGTTGGAATTTACACTAAAAGGAAGATATTAGGCCCTTATGGCACAACACTTGCTATAACACAGTTGAGATGTAATGCAATGGGAGTGCCATTTTCTGTATTAATGAGACTAATGACCCATCTCTTAAAATTAGAGATCAGTGCAGTAGCTGTGTAAACACCTGAGTGATTCTTATTAACAGCTGGTAAAGAGCCCCAACTCAAACAGAAGAGTTTCAGTGTATATACAACATGATCATTTCTAATAATATTTTTAATGGAGCAATGCAATTATATTAGCAAAACTCAGCATAGCTTCATTAGCGACATGACAATTTTCCACACTTTCGCCCCTTGTCACCAATAATCAATGGCTACTACAGTACAGCTAATGATGATATAAAAGACAGTCTTCAGTTATTTCTTAACTAAGCATGATATGGCCTCGGCAACAGCTGATAAATGGAGAATAACATATGGCTACTGGTGAAAACTGACAAGGATTTATGCATTTTTCATGTATGTTGCCCTGTGGAATGCTTACTAATCTTAACAACTGTGAAAAGCTCTGAATCAAACAGAAAAGTATCTGTAGTTGCACTGCATCATGACAATTTCCCCGTGGACCTTGTGCAACATTATCACTGATGGGACTTTTTTCACAGAAATCTAAAGAAAACTGCAGAAAACTGAAATGCTCAGGGGTATCAAACGTGTAAAACTGGATAAACTTACCTCACTATTATAGATCAAGGGTTACATATATCTGGAATCATCAACCCATAAAAAATGACATACTAATAGTTATACCTGTCAGAAATGTTAACCATATATGGTGTTACTGATGAAACCAGTTCTGAATAGTAACAAAGTCAGCAAGGTCCAGTAATCAAAACTGTCATCTGTTCTTGGTGAGCTTTAGTGCAGACAAGTTATTTATTTTGCAAGCTACTAGCAATACATGTAGAATCCATGGGATGCAAACCCATACCTCAAGATGAACTACATTTGCAGCTCACCACTGAGCCTACATAGCTGCACAGTGAGATTTATGCCCACTCGCCCTTACATCTCTGATTCCTTGCCATGGTAATAGATCCATAAAGAACATGATGATAGAACAGTAAATGCATAGATTAGAATACAATTTGTACCAGAAACATCAGAATTGCATATAATGCTACGTGTAAAATATTCCCGCAAATGTAGATTTAAAAATGTTGCACAGTGCAATTTTAGGCAGCAATGTGTTGATGCATGTGATTAGAAATGGTTTAGTGTCACAAAAGTGACACAGTTTACAAGAGTCCTTGAATGCAAACATTACTGCATGTGACACAGAACTGAAATCATTTTTCAGTCAGTATTAGAAACAGTCATTACATGCAGGGAGGAGAATGAAAGTACATAGGTGATAGTCATTACCTGCAGGTACTAGAATGGAAGTACATAGGTGATAGTCATTACCTGCAGGTACTAGAATGGAAGTACATAGGTGATAGTCATTACCTGCAGGTACTAGAATGGAAGCACATAGGTGCTAGTCATTACCTGCAGGTACTAGAATGGAAATACATAGGTGATAGTCATTACCTGCAGGCACTAGAATGGAAGTACACAGGCAATAGTCATTACATGCAGATACTAGAATGGAAGTACATAGGTGATAGTCATTACCTGCAGGTACTAGAATGGAAATACATAGGTGATAGTCATTACCTGCAGGCACTAGAATGGAAATACATAGGTGATAGTGATTACAGTGATTACCTGCAAGCACTAGAATGGAAGTATATAAGTGATATAGCAGCAAAGACAGAAAAGAAAAGGTTTGTATGTCAAAGTATAAGCCAGAAGTGATAGTCCCAGAACATGAGTTTAGTTACATGAAGCATATAAAAAATGAGACAGCGCTTTTCTGTATATATAGACTCTATGTGTAGACTAGTTACTTATTCTACTGTATTACTGCCTGTTAAATCATTTTTCAGTTGTGCACTTGCCTTACTTCATTTAAAAAGTTTTAAATTGCTAATTTTGTAGAGTTTTAATTGCATTTACTGTTTAGGGCTACACAGTCGAGTGTGTTAGCCTTTTCAGTGTTTATTTACTATATTATTGCATTGCTTAGCCTGTTTTAACAAAAAAACAAACAAACAAAAAAAAACTATCTTGTTTGCTTGTTTCCCACCTTTCCTTGCTAGTATAGTCAGGATCCCAGGCTTTGCTGGTTTCAGGACTTTATTTTCTGTGTTCAGAGCTATCCAGACCTTGCTGTGGTAGAGGGAAGTCCTACTGCTTACCAGTGGGAGTGGTGAGCATTGTACTGCCTATCTAACACTAAAGGACTGGTTTCCAGCTCTGAAACTACAATTTTATTATTAGCCATTTTGGGCTGATTTCTATCCCTTTCAACTTTCTGGCTTAAAAACGTGCGTGTTTGTGCATTTTTCGCATCGTGCAGCACCGTGGGGCTACGATTAAACTATTCCACATGCCAGAAAGTCTGCTCTTCAAATTTTCCCTTAGTATTAGCTAGTTTCTCAGCAGTAGCACTAATATCTGAACCCCTGTGACTAGCACTTGCTCTAGAACCTGCTGGAAAGCACTAAGAAGCCTTAAACTGATACAAGCACTCAACTCTCCTTGTTAATAAGGAGAAATTAATCGTAGGCACTAAACAGCCTATAACTGCAAAGTACCTCGCTAGGGTAAGGGAAAACAGCTCCTGTACTTTACAAAAAAAGCAAATAAACAGGCATGTTCAAGGTCAGCTTCCGGTGACTTCTCCTGTCCACCTGGTGAATCTGGGCATACTGAGGCAATGCAGCAACTGCATCATGTACACAGACAACCCTCTCCTCCTACCATCCAACACTACAACCTGCGAGAGATGCACTTACATAGCCAAACTGGAAGCAAAGCTCTCTCCAGCCAAGATTGTGCTAGACAGTCAAGAGGAGAAGGTTAACACCTGCAATACATTTCAAGCAACACATAGCTTTTCAAAACCCACACCATCAGCACCTACACATAGCAACACTAAACCCACATATGTGGAGGCCCTTAACATTAACCTGCCCAAGCAACAAGGACCTCCGAAGTTGAAACACAAACAAACACCAGTCACAACCAAAGTGACACATAGCTCACAACACCAGTGTGCCATCTAACAACAGCCCCTAAGGCAAGACAACGTACACAAAACTTTAGTCATAGTTGACTCTATAGTCAGGCACACTGACGTCCCATTCACCAGGCTGAGCAAGGAGAAAATTACAGTCAGCTGTCTGTCGGGTGGCAGGATCCGCCACATAATGCATGCACTCAAGTGACTCCACAACAAGTACAAATATGACTCTGTCATTGTCCATGTTGGAGTGAATGACTTGAGACATACCTCCCTGGACTACATGAAAAGAGACACGGAAGAGCTCTCGGATCATGTGGCCCAGGCAGGTATGACCTAGCCCTGAGTAGCATCTTGCCTTCACCAAGAATGATACCACAGTATAAGGACAAAATGATTGACTTCAACAATTGGCTAAGCTTCTGGTGTCGTTCAAAGGGGATCCAGTATCTCTCTGCCTGGGATGACATGATCGACAAACCACAATGCTTTGCCAGAGATGGTCTGCACCTGTCACCCCTGGGATTCAGGTTACTGGCTAAAGCTCTTGCCACCCCTATTGTGCCTTTTTTAGACAAGGTTCAAAGGACAAAACCACCACCGTAACAGATACAAACATGCAAAATCTGAAGGTAATGCTAATCAATGCTAGAAGTCTAAACCTCAAAATGCACTCTCTCTCGAGGCACTCCTAAAAATGGAGAACATCGATATCTGTGCAGTAACTGAGACCTGGTTCAAGACTCCAGAGAGCACCCCTGCAATACCAGGCAATAACTCTTACCACACTTTTCGGCCACCAAACCAAGACCGAAACACTAAAGGTGGAGGAGTGTCCATATTCACCAAGGATATTCACACCTCCAGGCTAGTTGCCCAACACAATGCATCTGAAATTCTCCAGGTGCAACTAACACTAAGTAAGACTGCAATCCAAATTGTAGCTTGCTACAGATCCCCCACCATGCCCCAAGATTCTCACTACACCTTTCTAAACATACTGTAAAATATTAAGATACTGCCAAACATCCTAATACTGGGTGATTTCAACTACCAAGCCATTAACTGGGAAATCTATTCAGGTACCAACACCTTTTCCCAACGGTTCTTTGAATTCATAAATTCCAATGCACTGGATCAACTAATCCATTGTCCTACCAGGGGCTCCAATATCCTAGACCTGGTCATTACCAACATGGGAGATAGATGCTTCACACCAGTGGTCACCCCCTCGTTGGTCAGGTCTGACCATAAGCAAATCACCCTTGATATCCACATCCCACCCCCACCCCCAGTAAGGAAACCTCCGTAAAAAACTTCTCCAAAGCCAACTTCATGCTACTTAAGTCAGAAGTGACAAACTTCATGGCACCCATGCAGACGGGAGCTGAAAGTTCAACTGCTGAATCCTGCACTAAGGCACTGTAAGAGCACATCCACTTGTGCATGAACCGTGCCATCCCAAATAGAACCAAGATGCTCTCCTCAAAAAAAGGAAGCCAGTCTGATAGTCCCCTGCCAAAACGAACTATACAACAGAAGGAAGAAACTGTTGCAGAAAAGAGGAAAATTCCAGGATGCAAAAAACTCCCTTACCAGCCTCAGTAAGAAGCTGAGATTCCTCATGAAATCCTCAAAAGCTCATTATGAAAATAAAATTGCCAAAGATTCCAAAGACAACCTACAGAGCGACAACAGAATGGCATTAAATATACTGATCCCAAGGATATTGCCAATATCCTGGCAGATCGATTTAGTGCAGCTTCACCCCCCTCTCACCCCCTGAAGGGTCCATCTCAATACCAAAAGATTGACAAATTCTAGTAATCATGGCCACGCAGGTAGAAA
>NC_056728.1:800808175-800880675 GCF_019279795.1 Protopterus annectens | reverse complement strand
ATTTTATGGACTACAACTATTAATACCTGATAACAGTGGCCATGCTATGAGCTGTATCTTATACCTAAAAAAGTCAAACAGCTAATACAAAGTAGTAATGGTGGTAGGGACTGGAATAACCCCATCAGGGTCATATGGCCATCATTTCATTTTTTTATCCTTGTGCACATATAAGCATCAGCCTGTTTTCAAAGCTGTATTTAAACACAAATCTTGGATAAAAATTTTAATTGATATCAATAACCCACAACCGGAGCCTAATAAGGCTAAAAAAGAAAAGTTTTATTAACAGTTAAGTGCTTTCATCCCTATCACGGGGACTTCATCAGAAATTAATACCAATTAAAAGAGGATATTGTTTTGAAGCCAATGCATACCTAAACTACCAATAAGAAAATACAACTAGTTTGAAATAATTTACCTTAACATAATGTATTATAAAAACCTTGCTGTAAAAACATGGCTTTGTGTACATGGGGATACATAATTCTAGCTAACAAACACACACACAGATCTGCACAGTTTATACAAAATCACGTAAGAAGTTAAAAATGAACATTTAAAAAGAGCAGCTAAAAGTTAAAAATAGTGGCATTTAACCTCTTAAAAATTACTTGCTTTCATTTATAATAAAGTTGCGATGCATGTAATTTCATTCAAGCCTGGGGCTATTGAGGATTTTAGTTTAAATTGCCATAACATTTCACTATATTGTAATCTGTTTTCGCAGTCCCTCCCTTTAAACTTGGAATAACATTCTAAAATAGCTAATTTAAAATCAGAACACAAAATACTCACTTCTAAATATTGAAAAAGAGCACTATTTGAGTTCTGGGTAGATACCTAGTTTGAAGCAGACAGAAAGTGGCAGTTTAAGTACCCTTTTGCCTCTATTTTACAACTGGGCAATTCCACTGTATCTACTGGGTTACCTTTTTTTTGCCTAGAGCTTTATCTTGGTTTACTGATAATTAAAAATAAAAAGTTTAACTGGGGAATGTATTTACAGCTGTTGGGGGTGGGGAGCAGATGCTGTCCCTAGCCGTGGGTAGAGCCAGTTATTTTTGCTTTAGACCAGGTACTTTCTACAGTAGCAGGCTAAGAGGAAAATGTAGCTAGATACCTACAGTAACTTATTTTCTTTTTAAAGCCCTTGAGTCCTTGTGGCTGGTTTCTTCACTGCAAATGCGGTCAATGGCCAAGAATTGAGCAAGTGGGGGACTGGGAGAGAACCCGCTCGCAGGGACAGTGGTCAAATGAGATACACCACGAGCTGAAGAAAATGGGCAGCTGCTGTGAGTCCAATTCACTATTCAAGTCCTTGTACACTGTTGTCACCCTTATTTCTCTGACACATTGCCCTTTAACAACATTCCTTTTTTTGAGATTTGGTATGTGCACTCTTATAATGTAAGTAAGAGTTATTAAATAAAGGCTTCTTATCAATATATGAAGAAAAGCCTTCGTCAGTGTATGAAATGAAAGTGTCTAGGTAATTAATACTGGTGCTGCTGAAGTTAGAAGTAAATTTTAAAAAATCTGTAGTTCCATTTAAGTATTATAAAAGCTGCTCAAATTTGGCTTCCAGAGCATCCCAAAGAATAAAGCCATCATGTAAAAAATGTAACTATAACCTAATATACCTGACAGACTGACACTTAAAATGTTTTTTCAAGCCACCTTCATTTACAGGTGGTTAAAGCCTATATGTGACAGAACTCAACATTTACTTAAGGATGCTGGGATTTCTTGGGAAACCATATTTTCTTCATTTTTATAGAATAGAAACTTGTATTTTTTTGACAATAGGTATGGTGGGTTTAATTGCCTCTATTCCACATGAATTATGTATGGATTTGTTTTGACAGCATGTTAGACTACAATTTTTTATCATCTGAGAAAATTTTAGTTATTATGGAAGTGATTATCCTGGTTTTGCACAATAACTGTAGTTTTTTGAGGGTGAGCTCTACAAATTAAAGGTATGGCCATGGGTGTTGCATGCTCCCCAATTTATGCCAAAATGGTTTTGATTTGTTGGGGGAAAACATTTTGTTTTCAAGTGTGACTTTTTCAGGTATATTAGGTTAGATTTATGATTTTTAGATGAATCAACTTTTCAAACATAAACCAAGAATTGCTACACTTAATGTAGGTTGACTGACAAGATGGAACTTGGAAATGGATGCCATGATGGTGTGGAGAAGGCTGGACAAACTATGTACCCAGGAGAAAAGATGGAAAGCAGTGTATCAAAGTCACTTGGCTTGGTATCCAGAGTCTACTACTCAGGAGGATGACAGACTAAAAATGGTGTGGGCATTACAGTGAGGTAGACACTTCAGAAGAGCAATGCCATTATAATTAGTGTCAGCCTTATGTCAGTCAAACTCCAGTGTAAGTGTAGGGCACTATTAATAATCTCAGCCTTTGTCCCATGGTAGGCTTGAGATAGTGGCCAACATGCATCAGGTAGATTTTCTCTTAGTAAGGAAAGGTCATTGGGGGTAAAACCAGAGACTGCAAAGTCATCCCAGTGAAACAGTTGTCCCAAAGCATACACAAATCGTTGCCACAATCAGCTGCAAGTAGCGATCAGAGAAGGCTCTAAGGTCAAAAGAGACAGTCTAGAAGTTGACTGAAGAGAAAGCCAACAGTTCAAGGAATTATTCAGGGTTCTTGCACCTCAAGAAGGGGAAACAGGTGGACTTGAAGAAGAATGTCAGTGCCTCAAAACAGCATGCCTGAGGACTACAGAACAGCTATGCAGCTGAGCCAGGTATGGAAATAAGGTGCATAAGGAAAGCTGGTGGTGGAATGCAGAAGTCCAGGAAGTCATCAAAAGAAATAAGGAACGCAGGAAAAAGTGTGAGATAGAAAAGACAGACCAGGCAAGGAAGGAATACTGTTTGGCTAAGAGAGGACTTGCAATAGCAAAGAACAAAGCATCAGAGGCACTTTACCAGCTTCTGGAAAGTGACTCAGTTGATGACACAAAGACACTATAGCAGGTTGCAAGGCAGAAACAAAAAGATAAAGAAGATATTCAGGCACCCTTCAAAAGGGATGCCAGTAAAAGCCTGCTCTCCAGTTCACAGAACATCAAAGGAAGAGGAAAGGCGAATTTTCAGCAGCTTCTGAATAAAGAAAAACCCACAGAAGTTGTCCTTCCATAGACAGTGAAAGAAAGGGAGGAGCCCACCATGGAGGAAGTAAAAACAGCATTAAGAAAAATGAAGTCAGAGAAATCAGCAGGCTCAGATGAGGTCATGGCAGATATGATTACAATGTTAAGTGAGACAAGGGAGAAATGATTTCTAAGGGTACACATAGCAGGATGGAGAGAAAGGTGCATCCCAGATGAGTGGAGAATAAATGCACTAGTGCCAGTGTACAAAAACAAAGGGGACATCCACGTCTAGGCAGTACAGAGATATCAAACTCATATCCCACTGCATGAAGGTTCTGGAGACAGTGATGGATTAGCAAATACGCAGAGTAGTATAAAGTATGATGGGAGACGAGCAGTTCAGATTCAGATCAGAATGCAGCACAACTGACACAATGTTTGCATTGAGACAGATAGTTGAGAAGAAGCTAGAGATGAGGAAAGAGTCTAACTGGACATTTCTAGACGTGGAAAAAGCATATGACAAGGTCCCAAGAAAGATGATTTGGATAGTACTGTGGTAGTTCAAGGTCCAAGAAACATTGGTAGAATTTGCAGTCTATGTAAAAGGACTCCATAACTCAAGTAAGAACAGTTCAGTTTCACAGAGGGGTTTCCCAGTGGGAGTAGGTGTACATCAGGGTTCAGCTCTGAGACCACTTCTGTTCATACTGGTGATGGACTACATTAGTAAACAGGTTGGAGGGGACAGATCAAGAAAGTTGCTGTATGCAGACAATGGGGCATTAGAGACAGACTCTGAGCAAGAACTTCAGCAAAGGGTAGGGGAACGGAATGCAAAACTGAAGGCACATGGGTTGAAACTGAGTACAGGTAAAACAGTTACAATGGAAGCAAATGAGAAACTCAGAAAAGCTGAAAACTGAGATAGAAGGGAAGATAGTGGAGCAGGTTAACAGCTTCAAGTATCTGGGAGGGGTGGTTGAGGAGAAGAAAGGTCCAAATGAGGAGGTCAAAGCTAGAACCAGAAGGGCTGCAGCAAAATGGCACAGACTGTCAGGTGTAGTGTATGACAGCAGACTGCCAAAGAAACTGAAAAGTAAGGTGTACAAACAGTAGTGTGGCCAGTATTACTGTATAGTACAGAAATCTGTCAGTAAAGGCAGAACAACTGAGGAAGCTACAGGTGATGTAGATGAAGTGCCTAAGACTGGTGGTAGGTTGCACACTGTGGAAAAGATGAAGAAATGAAAACAAAAGAGCAGAAGCCAAAGTAGCTCTAATTGCAGAAAAGGTCAACAAGAACAGATTAGAGTGGTTCAGACATGTGCAGAAAAGCAGAAGACAATCTGGTGAAGAAGATTTGTAACAGACATGAAGAAGGTAAGAGGAAAAGAGAGCATCCAGCAAAGTGGTGGATTGATTGTGTGAGAGAAGACTTCTGACAGATAGGCAATTCATACCTCTCAACTGTACAGATTTTCACAGAATGTCCAGATTTTAGCCTCATATTTTTGGTCTATTCCACATAAAATCTGCCTTTTTTTTGGCAAATCATTGATGACTGAAATCACTAATTATTACTCAATAATAGCAGACATTTTCAGTTTCAGATTACATATCCTTCAGAGAATACATGATACTTAATATTCTAACTACTTTGAGTTTATAGGAGCAATATTTTCAATCGGTCTCTATTTTGGGCCTTTTCCCATCATTTCTGGGTTTGCCAGAGTTCTTGTGCTGAGAGGTTGAGAAGTATGACAGGCATGATGGTACAAGAAGGTAGGAGAGTGGCATTCAATTGAGAGAGATAGCAACACTTGATATGACACCGTAACCCAAACATATTTTAATTTACCAACACTGAGAATAGTCCAACTTTTGCCAATGCATCTTCTTGTTTGTTCTTTCTTATTTGGGTCATCTGTTAAATATTCTAATATAGTTCATTTTAAAAAGTTATCTGTAACTTTGTGTGCCACCTTCAAGCACTTTTCCTTTATCAGGCTGGTAACGTTGTGTATTGTTGCAGTCATGAGGATAAACACAGTCATTTACATGCCTCTAAACAGATTTTTGGCTCCTATTTTGCTCTGTTCCCCATAATGATTTGCCAGATAACCACACATTTTGCAGACTGGGGTGATTAAGTAATGATAGATATTTGTGTTTTAAAGTTTATATCATTTAGAAAATGCATGCTTATGCAAAACCTGCTATTCTAGCAACATTTTAAGTTTATACAAGCTGTATTTAAACTCTGTATCTGATTTGGGGCCTATATCCCCCATTTTTTTGTCTTTGTCCCAAACATTTGAAAGTTATAATAGGAAAAAATGGTCCTTATATAGCTATAAATACACTATAAAAATATATATCTAAAAACCCAATTCTTTAACACAAGTTTAATACAAATTTTGTCATTCAAACCTTTCCCTTTATTCCCTCTCATTCTAATTAGGTTTGAATGAATTTGTATTAAACCTGTGTTAAAGAATAACGTTTTTAGATAATTGAAGACAATATTTTTATAATATATTTATACCTATATTAGTTTAATATATCTTATTTTTCAGGAAGACATATTTGTTTTAAATATGGTCTGTATACTTTTTATATGTTCTATATATCCCAGATAGGGAATATGTTTGATGGATATGTTTTTAAAAAAATGTTATCACATGACTGTGTTGATTGTTTGTTGAATACTATTGGTTATGGTCTTTTTAAATACAATGAATGAAATTGGAGAGTATTGTCTGTTGAAGCAGTTATAGATACTGTGAAAGCGCTCACAATAAACGTTTAAACTTTCACCTCTGGATTTATTTTTGGTATATGTTTGCGATTTGCCTTGGGTTGTTTTACCAGTGTTCTTTCCATTTGAAAGTTATGTCTACATTCATAAGATATCCAGCAGCTAACATTTCTTCATGGTAATGATATGTAACTGATTAAAGATCATTATGACTGAATTTTATTACCATTAATTCTCTAAGGTAGAGATTAACCATATTTATCCAAGTTTAACTTGCCTAATAAATATTCTCTGCTACCAATTCTGAAATATTTCAATGATACTTCCATTGACGGGTTGACTCCTCTAACAAAACCTTAAAGATTTTGTTGCGTTATGGTCTGAAGTAAAGATTGTAAGCTTTTACAGTAATTTATAGCTGACCTAGCAGTTGCTATTTTTCTTTCTTATACCAATAAAAGTATTTTTGATTCTTTAGCTTCTGTTTCATTTGATAAAGAGTTCAATGATATTAAAAATGTGACTAGAAAGGTCATGCTTCATCCACCCAACTATTAAAGCAACTAATTAAAATAATTGTATGCTTCATACCTTTGATTTGTATGAGAAAGCTCTAAGATAGTTGTAGGTTTGCTTGATGCTGATTTAGGAGGTAATTTGTTACAAACTACTAGCTTTTTCCTGCACACAATGCTGTCTCATGTGCCATTAAACATGCTTGTGATACAGTTGGCAGGCCTTATAAAAGCAGTTACATTAAGGAATTGATGATTATGTCACCAAACTTTTTCTGATGTTTCTTTTCTAATTTTCTGACAGGAAAAAAATAGTTACTGAGAAAATGATAATATCAGCTGGATTATGGATATGTTCTGTTCTATTTCTTCTTCTTTCAGCTTTTTCCTGGTTAGGGGTCGCCACAATGGATCATCTGTCCGTTCATGATTGGCAGTGGAGTTTTGCAGTGTCAAGTTGCCAGCCCAGCACCCAACCTTCCACAGAAGGCACACACATGCACACACTCACACCTAGGGCCAATTTAGAGTGTCCAACCCACCTACTGCATGTCTTTGGGATGTGGTAGGAAACTGGAGCACCCGGAGGAAACCCACGTGACCACAGGGAGGACATGCAGACTCCGCACAGAAGGCACCCCAGCCGAGAATTGAACCGGAGAACCTCTTGCTGTGAGGTGACAACTCTAACCGCTGCACCACCGTGGCCACCCATGTTCTGTTCTATTTCTATTACTCTACAATTAATCCACATACTTTTTAAAGGAATAGGTAAGGAAAAAGATCAAGCAAAGGGAATTATAAAAAACACTGCAGGCTTCCCAAGTTCAAATATAAGTTTGCTTTTATAAAAAACATATATTATTTTTTAATCATTGCTGTACTGAACATCTATACCTATCTTTTTGGCAGTTGTTGTCTATATTTGACCATGTTTTTAAATAACCAGGAGTAGATATGCAAGTGACTAAATCTGGCAGTTTCTTTATGTTAAATAGAAGAATACCTTAAAAGCCATACTAGCTACAATATGGATTTTCCTTCTAAAATCTATACCACTTCTATTTATTATCCAAAAGTTCTGTAGATTCCTATTTAAGAAATAGGAAAGGATAGGTTCATAGGTTGGTACTAGGCTGTCAGCCCTAGGACCTATACAAGCCTAGCCATAACAATTCCCTAGCTATTTCTTCCCACACTATTTACTTCCCTGGACCCCTGTCTAACAGGGCGACTGACGTGATCCCCGGGGTGAATTTCCTTTCCCCCATCCAATCATCAAGGTTCCTTTTGAAGAGGGCCAAAGAGGCACTCAGAGTTCTGTTTCTGATGTTTATCTTAAAAGGAGAGAGACTGTTGAACATTTCAAGATTTGTTATTCTCAAATCCATGCTGTGCTTACAAACCAAAGAATTCAAAATGTCTACACTTCAGTCTCTGCTTCCAGCTTTGTTGCAAAGTAATTGGACATATCCTCAAACCTGGACAGTACTTATCTGTGTACTTCTGTAAGAAAATCTACCCATCATCAGGCCACCTCAGCACCCAATGTTTCTTCATTCAGCCTAAATGAGACCCCAGAAGTCCATTCATTTCCTGACTAGGCAAGTGCCTGTCAGCCAATTTGTTATCTTTCAGGAACCAGAGCTGGAGGCTTGGCAGGCTACCATTTCCACAAGGGTGTCCTCCCTCCTCAGTAGTTACCTCTTGCACAATAGCTGCTGGATTCAGTAAATAGCACTGCTTAAGGAAGGTTTCCCACACAACTGAACAACACCTAGGATCACCTTCTTGGATTCTGTGCAGTGTGATCCATAATGGTCCTGTAGCATCCAGGTGCCAACAATCTAACAACATGAGTGTTGGTGTGCTGTGAATAATATCATTTTTGTACCTCCTGTGCGTTTATGTGAGGTCATTTACCATTGCATTTCTATTTACCTTTGGACTGCTATCTCCCTGCCACAGTGCACCAGTTTTCAGTTTTTTTTTTTTTTTTGTTTTTTATTGTGCACTTGCGCTGCTACTTTTGTTTTGTTGGAATCCTACAACATGTACTGTGGTCAGATTTTTACCAATTACCTTGATTAGCTGCTTAATTATTCCTCCTCCCAACTCCACGTAAACAAACGCACTACTCATGCTAAAGTCATCTGGATCATAGTCATGACTTCATCCTACTATGCCATGGAGCTGGGCAGCTGGGAGAAATTCTTTATATGTAAGTTGTAAATCAGCATTTCCAGATTGTGTCCTTGTAATTCAGCATTTGTGCTGTTGCCACAGTTTTCACTAACTACCAAGTCCCACCATGTTTTGTACTTTGAACTAGGTTTTCTACAGCCTGTGATTTATTTTAGTTTCAAAAGGTATCAAAAAGTTCTCCAGCAGATTGCATTTGATGCTTTTCTGACAAATGGCAAAAGTACAACCTTCTCATTGAAAAAAGAACTGTTTTGTATATTACCTTGAACTTTGCATTGTAGACCGGTTTTGTTTCACAAGGCAAAACACAGCACATAAATTCTCAAACCTATTTTAGAAGCCACTAAAAAACAGCTGGCACTGAGTTGTCTATGCAAATGTCATACTAAATGTTTTGCTTAAGCTATCCTTTGCTTATATTTTTTCAATTGTTGTGTAGTATGCCAAACAAATTGATTGAAGCAAGGGATGTACATTCAACAAATGTCATCTGCACAATCTTTTAGCAACAAGAGCTTCAAATAATATATAAAACGTAATAACTTGGCAGATGATCAATTTCAAGGGTGAAAATGTAATTCACCACAAAGAGAAAGTTATCAATTCTCTTGCCTTAATATTTTATCAGTCGTTACTGACACAAGGTATTCTACTCATTACCAGATAACAGTACAAATAAAGTGCTATCTGGCAAAGTAAAGACAAACTCATTCTTGTCACGGTCCTAATAAAATTTAAACACCCAAAGATATTTGATGACCTTTATTGTAATGGAAATGAATAACAAAAATCAAACTTTATTGAGGCGCACTGAATCCGACATCGTGACAAATAAGATAGTAAACATATGGGCAGCGCACTCGCTCACTCTGGATAAGCAGCATCCCCCACCTGCTCAATTATCATAGTAATCATGAAGGCAGCATCCCTGCTCACCTTAATATTATCATCAATTCCATACTTCCATTCCATGTCATAGTAATCATGAAGACAGCATTCCCGCTCACCATAATATTATCAATTCCATATTTCCATTTCAAGTCATCCATCATCAAATCACCATCTCAATTCTATATATCCTACTGAGGGGGACAGAAGAGGGTTAAGCCTGACTCTCTTCTCCACCCCTCAAGCTAACACAAAAAAATGGACGGGCTGGGCGGGCAACAAGACCACACCAAATGTGCTTACTCATGCCAGTTTCACCTACAAAACCGCTTAAGACCCACCCCTTAGCCTTATCTCACTTCCTCCCTCAGCTCTCACCTTAATTAACTCTTTCCTACCTGCTCCCTACCCACACAGACCTAACCTACCAATCACCCTACTTCCAGCCCCCCTGCCCATTTATTCATCCAAGATCATCCAATGACAAATTTGTCTGTTCAAAACTTCACTTGTCACGGTCTTAATAAAACAGAAACACCCAAAGAGATTTGATGACCTTTATTGCAATGAAAATGAATAACAAAAGTCAACCTTTATTGAGGCACATGGAATCCAAAATTGCAACAAATAAGATAGCAAACATAAGGGCAGTGCACCCACTCACCATGTATAAGCAGTGTCCCCCACCTGCTCACTTATCATAGTGATCATGAAGGCAGTGTCCCCGTTCACCTTAATATCATCATCAATTCCATATTTCCATTTCAAGTCATCCAACATCAAATTACCATCTCAATTCCATATATCCTACTGAGTGGGACAGAAGAGGGTCAAGCTTGACCCTCTTCTCCACCAACAAGCCCAAAGGGCTGTTCCCCCTCAGACCATACCACTTTTCAATAGATCCCCCACCTTCAGTTGCAGTTAAGGTTAAACAAATCCAGCCCAAATTCATTGAAATAAACTCCATCCAACCTATACCATACAGGATCCCTGCTTTCAAACTCCACATGCCATATCATATGCACCCCAACTCCCTTCAAATATTTCACCAAATTAAAATTAACATACATCCGAGCTCTCTCCACCACTACCAAATTCCTTGCCTTTCTCCACACCAACTGGGGAATAATCTCAGAACATCTTAAAAACCCACTAAACCCTCTGCCACTGAAAACCATGAAAAAGCAATTGCATAGCATCCTACCAAAAGGCAACCCCATTTTACCACCCAGTGAATATAATAACCAAATGAGATCTCATCATTTGAAACCACGCAAAGATAATTGCAAACCCACACATCAGATTGCAGCCCCATTGTACCTGACGATTAGTCTAACAACCACAAACAATGTCTTTCCAAAACTTTCATCATGGGACTGTTGCCCGCACACCAAAAACCCATTAACCAATAGAACGCCAACCACCATTATGGCCTTTAAACAGTATGATTCCACATGCGCCCCAAACAATAAACCCAAACCCGCCCACCAATACCAACCTAAAGCTATCGAAATAAGGCAAGCCAAACTGCATTCCATCTTGCTTAACTGCCTCCCTTATTTCACCCAAAGAATATGAAATGAGCTACAATTAGTACATTCAGTTAACCCTGGCACCCATGCAATGGTTGTACTTGCAGCAACCTCTTCCTTTACCACTGAACTGCCTTACCTTGCTCGCATTCTTGACAAATTACACTTTTCGTCTGAACTCCTACATATACCAAATGAAAACACAGAACCAAACTAGCAAATGTCTTACCATATGCTTTAGTTATAACAGGAGCCCCAAGTCCTGCACCAAGCCTTACACCTTAATGCAGCCTGACACCTCGTTACGCTTAAATCCCATCTACTGAACTTAAAGTTATGCCACTGCCTTGACCACCCGTAGTCTTAGTCTATCCTACTATCTAACCTGTGGCATCTCCTACCTTTCTGGTAGTAACTCCTGCCTAAACTAACCTCCTAAACAATTAGCCGTACAACTATAGCCCCCCTCCATTCTCTCCCCCTTCCCATTCCCTACACTATTGATCTTTGTCTCCCACTTCCTATAAATGTCGAGACATTGTCCTTCTTTGAACAATGATTATGTCTTTATTGTCGCATATAGTACATTTAAATCACTATCAGTGAAACCCTTAATGTATATATATATATGTATATATATATATATATATATATATATATATATATAGATATACATACACGGGTCTAGGACTATTCACTGAAAGCACATTTCACTGAAACACATTTGACTGTGCACAAATCACTGAAATCTCAATTCACTGAAACACATTTCACTGAAAGTTATATATGGCCTTTTCCCCACTGTTGTGTGACCTTGGAGATAGTATATATAGTAAGGGGGGGGCACTGCCCCTCCACATCAGGGGTTGTAGTGGAGTAGCCCCCCCACATATTTTAGATATATATTAAGTTCAGAAAAGAGTAATTTATTGGAATTGTAAGTATCCATGTATATAGTTCAAAATATTTAAAACAGGTGGGGGCTATGCCCACCCCCTTACTATATATACTAACTCCAGGGTCGCACAACAGTGGGGAACAGGCCATATATAACTAATGTCCTACATCCCTGTTAGATTTCCGTCCTGTCATCCCACCAGCCAGAAACCACCCCCCAAATTCGGCCCATAAAAACATCTCCAACAACATTTATGAACAAAGGCACATCCCCATGACCACCCATAGCAATCTGCCCCAAGTGCCATCCCCTTAAAATGTCCTAGATACAACACAGTAGTTACCTGCACCAACTTATTAACCCTTACCCAAGCAACATAATTAAACTAACCAAGATGCAGTGACAGAGGCCCATACAGCTGGGATCTCCTTAATCAGTGGCTTGGCCATAGCTCTTCGTTGCCTCCCTCATATCCGGAACTAAAATTATTATACATCTATAAGGAATCCCAAACCATGCCTGGCATAAACCTTCTAACTTCTGCTTGCACCCATGTCCTCAAAACATCCACATACCCATAATGCTCCAACAAAACTTTATCTACCCATAAAAGTCATGCCCGTACTGCACACCTACTAGCCCAAGTCAGAAAACAAATGGTAGGTGTGCTACCTACTCTAAAACCTACCTGAAATACAACAGGAATAAAACTTGTTTCAAAAGGGGTTATCTCCCCAAAAATACTGTTTCGGAACAACTCCTACTTCATATCAAACGACTCCTTAGCTATCTAACAAAAACTGGATAGTTACTGTAAAGTCACCCCAGATCTCCCACCCATGCCCTTCCGAAAGAGAATTAGAAGAGTTGTGGAAACAACTGAACTTGGCTAGCTCAACAAACCCCTGAACCATTAACCTCATTGCCATCTATGATCCTATGATTGTTGTGCTCCAACCCCTACTGTAGAAATCCTGTACTCCTCATAATAATCCCCAACCCAGCATTCTCATGTCCCAAACTATCTACACCTCAAATTACCCCTACACCACCTCCCACTCAGATGTGTCGTGATGATCCACACTGACAGATTACCTGCAACCTCATTGTGCACCATTCCAACAATAGTGAAAACAAAAAAAGAGAGCAGATTTGTAGAACTAAACTCCTTTATTGTTAAGCGCTTTCGTTGGCAAAAGGTAAGCCAACTTCTTCAGACCTTCGAAAAACATACAAGATACAATCCCATGTGAAAAGGAATGCCTTTTATACACAGTGTTAGTCTAATCAAGCAATCAATTAATTAAGTAAAAAACAATCAATGCTAAAAAACCACAAGTAACCATTTGTTTGCTGAACCAGAGATTTGTTTTACATAGGTTTTCCTAAAATCAGTAAACCTTAGAAAATAAACTTTCTCAAGCCTAATTTATCTCAATATTAAAAATACCAAATCACCCAGCCTTGTGATGGTAACATATTTACTTTAAAATTACTAAATTTTTAAAACCATGTATATTAAAAGATCCTAAATGGATCTATTTATTCACAAAGGCTTGTAATGCTTATCTATTTCACATGGGATTGTATCTTGTATGTTTTTCAGTGGTCTGAAGAAGTTGGCTTACCTTTTGCCAACGAAAGCGCTTACCAATAAAGGAGTTTAGTTCTACAAATCCGCTCTCTTTTTTTGTTTTCACCATTCCAACAATCACAACATCCCTGCAAGCAGAATCCATTACCTTTCAATTCCATTTCCATCAGAGCACTGACCGTTCTTCAGTCTGTGCTCCCCATCTGTGACTTCTGTGCACCACCCGAACAACTGTGACATACATCGAAACAGCCACCATCACCTTTTGATCCCCTTTCAGGTCACCAACTGATTTCTGCTCCATTGCCATACCCCACAATCTGCAACAGAAAACAAATTAAGCAGCATGCCTTACCAAAAAGTAAACAAAGTTAAACTCGAAACCCTATGCCAGGTATAGATATCCAACATATTAGGCTATTCCGTTGCACTGTACCATGTTTCACACTCCACAATACAATTATCCAGCTCCCTTATTTAGTAGTCTGATTGTAACATAATCCAAAGGCCACTCGTGGAAACTAATGTAATATATATCATGACACTACGACAACAGTTAAGTCCTCGCAACTCAGCCCAACAGTTCAAAAATTATCTCTGTTAATATCTTACGGCTCAGCATGTCAATCAAACTTCTTACGGTGCCCCCCCTGGTTGCTGTTAAAACCAATTGATATATGATGCAATATGGTCAAAAAATATTAAAGCAACATACATGACTAATCATTTAAAATGCTGCGCAAAACACAAAAAACATCACATTTACAAAGTCGAAGTTGCCTATTCTCAAAATCAAAGAACAACAAATGCAAAAACATCACACTTACAAAGCTGAAGTTGCCTGTTCTCAAAGTCAAAGAACAACCATCTGTAGAACATTCCCCTCCTACTGCTTTAACTTTACAGTTTACCTGAGGAGTTTACATTTCAATAGAACAACAACATCCATGAGGAACAAAGCAAAAAATGAGGAAAAAACTGAGCACTGCAGAAGTCATCCAGACATAAGGCGTGATGCCAACACCTAGCAGGCAGGACTCCAAGTTAGCTGTCAGACACACAAATCCATGAGAAAAAGGTAAACTCCGGACCATCCTCAAAACTTGCTCCATGCCCTAAGAGCCAAGTACACGTCTTTGAGTCTAACACTAATACCACCATAACTGAGCCGACCCCCAACAGGCACCTGCCAGCTCAAATGGAATCACCAGGTCTGTATACACCACTTGTGCCAAATTGAAGCATTGCGATCACAATTTTGGATGAGTGACAAATATGCCCTGCACTACCCAGTTCCCCATGGCTGTTACCACTACAACGAGCATGCGCGTTGAGCGGCTAATACACTTAGCCCGTGAAAATGTCTGGTCCAAAGGCCAGTCTATCCTCTAACCCCCATCTACACCCCACCTTCTCGCTTTCCTCTACTCTTCAAATTTTCTTTCTAATGAGGAAAAAGAAGCAAGCCAAACTCATGGCATGAAAGTGACGAGCAATAACAGCCAACAACGGAGGGGAGGGGGAACCCACACCACAACAACCCAACCATGAGCAGCAGTAAAGCACTTGAGTGGCAGGCAGCTCTCACCTCAAGAACAACACAACACTCTAAGCAGTCACAGCGAACCCTTCCTGCCTCATGGGGCTAAACCGCTACACTCCAATAAGTGATGGAAGAGGTCAGAAACCTCCTTTGACAAGAGCCCGTCAGGAACAATAAAGATATATGGGAGAGTAAAATATTTTAAACAGTCTCCCTTAATGGTCTATCACACTCCGGCAAGCACACACTCTCCGCAATCAAAATGTTAACCTCCAATTATCCAGAGCAGAAAACTGAAACACCAGGCCATGAAGGAACCAGACCTACCCTAAGAAGAGAGACACACTCCACCGTAACCTCACCTGTCAGGGAAACCTCCAGCCCAACTTGAAATCTTCTCTTTTCTCTTTCTCTCTCTTTTTTTTTAATATAATATACCACCTGCCCGCATTAGCACTACTGTGCATGTGCAGCCAGCCATTAATGGCCCTTGCCAGCCCGCGAATCACCGCTAAACCACCATGCTCCCTACCAACAAAATGTTACAAGCCCACCTCTGTCAGTTCAGAAAAAATTCAGCTGGAGCCTAGCCTCTTCAGATGGAAGGTATGCAGCTTGTCACATCCCAACAGCGTGCACTGGTGGACTGTGTTCACATAAAAGGAAAGTATCCAAGGTACAGAGCCACTCAGTCCATTCTTGTGACGGCGACCACATTCACTCTAAGCCTGCAGCCCAGCTGCATATGAAATGCAACCAAGACTAAGAACACGAACTACCGGTCACTGCAGTCCCATAATAGCAACTGTGTGCAATGCAACTATTGGGGATACCAGCTAAATGATAATCTTTACTAAACCATGACAGATAATTTACGTACAAAATTATCACATGTATTAAGCACCTTCACCCACTAAACAAGCCACGTAAGTTCTCGGAAAACAATTACAGGGAAGGAAACCCTACAACAAAGAATCCATAAACACAATGACATGTCACTCAATATCATTAGTCACAGTACTTTATTAATTTTACCATCATGCATTATAATGCTGTATCACCTTTATCACTTAGGCCTAAAGACTATGCCAGTGAGTTGCATAACTCATAACTGCTGAAATAAATAATAGATGAGTTCATTTAGTCCTCCCTACATTATTTAATCCATAACAGCAATGTCTGCAAGGCATTTGTCTGCACTCAACAGTCCACAACTGTATTTCCAAACAGGTTTTTAACATGTGTTATAGCATAGACTATTAACATGTGTTATAGCATAGAATATTAATTAATTTGCTAACAAAATCCAATATCTCTACTGAAATAAGATATTCCAACAATGAAACTCCAGTCAGAAATTAAGGCCACACCACAAACCGACCCCTGAGTACCAAACACAATACCCCAGCCACAGTTGTCTCTCCAAGGCAGTACCCAGCCCCCACCATCAAGATCCTCAAGCTTCCCCAAAAAAAACAAAACAAAAAAAAAAAAAAAAAACACCAGAAGTTGAAATCAACCCATAGCCTAAAGAAACTGTGCTCACCTCACCATCTTATAGCTACCCAAGGCCTACCTTACCCACCACAGATCATTAGGGACATGATCCTGCTTCAACAAGACCACACCAAATGTGCTTACTCATACCAGTTTCCCCTACAAAATCCCTTAGCCTTATATCAGTTCCTCCCTCAGCTCCCACCTTAATTAACTCTTTCCTATATGCTCCCTACCCACGTAGACCTAACCTGCCTATCACCCTACTTCCAGCTCCCCCCACCACCAATTCACTCATCCAAGGTCGTCCTATGACAAATTCATCTATTCCAAACTTCACTTCTGTAGTCTGCAAGCTAAATATATCAGTTGAAAACATTACTGGTCTCTGAGCATGTGAATTTAAGCTGTTCAAATCACATATTGTTTAAGTACTTTCTCATTATTTGAGCAGGAAGATCATAGTTTACGATGAATGGAAGTTCAGCAAATCAGTTTTCCTCAACTTAATTCAGTTATGTGGACAGACCGTCATATGAACCACCAGGCTCTTGTACATGACAGCCTATCAGAAAGTTCTAGGCATAGATTAGTTTGCTATAAACTGAAAGCAAGGAGTGAAGAAAGCAAACCATATCTTAGCAGTTCTGTTTTAGCCATCATAGCCTTAGTTTACCTTGGTGTAGCAAAGTAACAAAGATGAATATTTACAGTATCAGTGCATCAGGACATTTTTTCCGAGAGGAGTTTTTCATCTTAGACTTGCACTTCTCAGAATAAGCATGAGCATTTTTCTGACAGCCTGTAGGTTCTTCACCTTACTGCTAACAGGCAGTTGCTTTCCGAGAATGGTCGATGTTAAGACAACAGGATTAGCCCTTCATGCATAACACTTTATTAAGTATTGAGTAAACTGAACAATAGTTTGCATTTTATGCTGCAGAGTCTGACCACTTGTACTGGTTTCTTCTGTTATCGCACTTAACACTAACCTTTTGCATTTAAAGTTGAAAATTGGTTACCTGATATTTCTGATGTTTAGCTGTCCTATCTGCTATAGCAGACTGTATAAGATATTGTTGAATTACAGAAAAGCTAACCAACTTAATATAGGTGCATATATAACCCATTGGATAAAAACACACTCTGTAGGGATTTTTGGTGCTATTTTTTCAAAAATGTTGGTTACTAGTGGAATCATCTCCAAAGATCCATCCTACAGCCACTGTTCTTCAGCATATATTTCACTGATGCAATTTTAATAGCAAGGAACTCTTGCTTATGAAGTTTGGTAATGACTGTAAACTTGTAGCTATCATAAACTGTCCTTATGAACTCCAAAACCCCAATGGGGCTAAACTCACAAAGATTCATGGTACAGTGGTCATGCTCTTAACCTCAATAAAAAAAAATCAATTGAGTATTATTCTCTCTGATAGGCAGTATAATGACCATAACTACCACACAATTGATGCCACCCTCCTGATTGATACTATTATCATAAACTTGGGCAGATTCATGGATATTGAGATCTCCATTTGCCACCATACGTCTTCAGTCTTTAGGAAATCCCTCACCTGGCCAAAATTATCTCCGAAGGTGTATCATTCAGGTTCAGTCAAGTAATCATTCCCATCAACTCCTTGATTATAAGGTAAATATTAAAATATAATGCTCCCTGCAGAATTTACTTGAACAATGTATCTGGCTATCTAAGCCCATGTTCCAACTTAACAAAAAAAGAAAAATCATGAAAAAAAATGACATGGTTGAGCTCTGTGAGTCATACAGAACACCTGTTATCCATCTTTTCTAGACTCTTGTGGGGCCTCACCTACAAGTGCATAATTTTAAAATTTTTATTTTGGAATATTTAAAAATAAATGAAAGAGGAGACCTAGTGATATACTCCTAGAATATAAAGAATTAATGTGGCAATTGAGGGTGAATGCCACAAATCCCCCTGGGCTAAATGAGGTTGTATCCCTGGCCAGTTATTTGATACTAAAATCTGAATTCCACCTATAACAAAGTTTCAAACAGCACTCATACATCCATTGTTTTTTTATATATATCATATGTAACATAGGTACTTTTAAGTGTATTTTATGAATGGTCTTGTCTGAAAAACAAAATTATCTGTTAGGATGTTTTTAGTATGGTAATATATTTTATAGATGCAATTTTGTATGTACTTGCTTAGATAGGAAAATGCACTTGTCACTTTAAATGTTAGTAGTTAGGGGTTCATAGATTAATTGGTTAACCAGATGTATAATTACTTGTAGGTGAGGCTTTATATTGTGCTTTTTACTTTGATGTGTTATTCTGAAGAAGTCATTGGGAAAGGACTGACGAAAGTGCTTAATCCATTAAATATTTTGTTCAGTTCTTAGTGCTTCCTTGGCACTGTGTTATTTATTTCTTGGTTTTTGCACTGAATAGTGGTTTGTGGCAGTTTATGGAGAGCAGCTCAGAAACAGCACCTGGAGCTGGGGATTCCACTGACGAGTTGGCAAGAGCCATAGGGAACTTGTCATCACTCATTGGGGTGTTGACCCAACAACTGATTGGTTTTGGAAGGAGATTGAACGATTCCCCGACCGCCATTGGGCCTCACGGTGAAGGAGGCATGTCTCCCTCGATGGCATCAACGGCAGGCATTCCTCTGGGGCAGAGGAGTCCATATTTTGGCAGTCAGCATTCAGGTAATGCTGAGAACATGGCAGAGAGCAACGGGCAGGCTCAAGGTAGCTTGTTCAACAACAGGAGCGAGTCGCAGCAGGAATTTAACATTTTTGATTGGATTAACAAAGATGGACATTGGGATTTTGGTTTATCTATGCCATTTGTGGTGCAAGGGACTGTAGATCCAAAATTTAAGATATTAGAGAAAGAAGCATTCAAGCTAAGGAAACTGCAGGTTGAAACCCATTATTTAAGAGAATCTCTCAAGTGGGAACAGATTCCAAATGCAGTTTGGGACAAACTAAGTTGTCCCAATCACTCGAGTAAGGGAGCAAAGGGGTGTGGGGAGGATATAGTGGTAGAAAGGAAGGTAAGGATTATAGTTGGTTAGGACAGGGGGGTTGTGGTGGTGAAAGGGTTAAGTAGAGAGGGAGATGTAAAAGGAAATGAGGTAGGAGTAGGTGGGACTTCTGACAGTACTAAAGGTTTGGGATTAGGGGAAGTAGGCACATTTGGCGTGAGTTGGTGGAGTGACAACTAGCTTATGTCTAGACAACCTGTAGGTATCAAGGATGAAGGTAGGCCTTGGATGGTGGGGAGAGAAGGGGTTAGGTGGTCTGGGTCAGTCCCCCCTTTGGTGTTTTCTAAAGGTTAATTTAAGGGGGGCTGGAGTATGGGAATATAGTTTGAGCTTACTGATAGGAAAGGGTGATAGAGTACTGTGTGTGTGTGTGTGTGTGTGTGTGTGTGTGTGTGTGTGTGTGTGTGTGTGTGTGTGTGGGTGAATGGTTGGTAGGGTGAACAACAACATCAAAAAATAAATAAAATAATAATGTATATGTATAGGTAATGAAGTGGATGGGAGTAATGCTAGGATTACCTGTGTCTGTTGAAGTATTCCTTGCACTCTGTCATCCGCCGGTCTCCCTGGGATTCATCGGGCCTTGTTCGGTGGGGCCATGCGGTCGAGTGACATACATGGGGGGAGGCTGGGCCTGTCCTTAGCTCCGTCGGGTAGTAGGCCATCAGTGCCATGTGGTTGGGATACATAAAAAAAAACAAAACAGGAAGGCATTCTCCTGATGGTCGTGATAGGCAAAGGGGGGGGGGGGGGTCCATCGGTGTAATCCGGTCCCAGTTAGGTTGGGGGGTAGTGGTAGATCATCCCTTCATGCTCCCTGGTAGGTTCGTGGGCTGGTTGTGCTCGTTTCTGGGAAAGATGTTCTCCCGGTGGTCGTGGTTGGCGGTAGCATTGGGATATAGTGGTGGATCAGCTCCTCAGGGGTCCATCATGCATCCGGCTTCATTTTGTTGGTGGTAGTGGTGGTGTTTGCGGTTCACACTCCCTGGGGGGGGTTCATGGGTGTCTGTTTGTCTTCTCCGCTCCCCTTCAGGATGGTGTTGTGGTCGTTCAGGTGTCCCTCTGTCTTAGAACTCGGTGGTGGAATATCTTATCCCTGGTGGGTTCATGGGCCGATGTGTCCCCGGTGGTTGTGGCATGTGTTCGGGGGTATGTCGTCTTCTTCATTGGTGGTATAGTGGCAGTTTGTGCTCCCTGGTGGGTTTGTGGGTGTCGGTTAGTCTTCTTTGTCCTTCTGTCTTCAGGATGGCGTCGCGGCCGATCGGGTGTCCCTCCGTCCTGGATTTCGGTGGTGGTGGTGGTGATATGGCTTCTCCATCCTCCATGGTGGTGTAGTGGGTTGCTGCTGCCGTTCTTTCGGCTGTTAGGTCCTAGCACCGGTTCATGCATGTGCACTGCATTGAATAGCCGTTACCTATATGGAGGATCGTGCTGGGAGGGAAGGTAAGTGTTTTTAGCCTTGTTTGTGTGAATGGTGAGGGGATTGGGTGGCAAACTGATAGGGAGATAGTTAGAGGGACTTAATTAAGTAATTAATTATTTTTTTACCTCCATAGATACATAGGGGGAGGGATATTGATAGGGGATATCCTAGGGTAGGAAGGGGTACTAATGGTAGGAGGTGTGGCTGACAGGATGGGTGATAGATGACAGTGGGCAGGCAGGGGTAAGTTAAGGTGCATGGGCAAGGCAATACTAGGGGTTGGGGGGAGTAGGGCAGTCGGCTTATAGAGTACTGCTAATATTTTGTTTCTCTTTTACAGATGTCCAAATTACCAGAGCTAAGGCAAGGTGGCAAGCAATTGTGGCCCAGGCAAAGGAGCTGTTCCAGGAGGCAGCAACATCAGAGGTGTTACAGGAACCTGAACAGACTCCAGGTCGAACGAGGCGATGCACAGCTGTGAGAAAGCCAGCCGGGGGGAAAAAGCAGCAGGCATTGCAGCAGGTGATAGCAGTGGAGACACCGGTTCCCAGCACATCGCAAGACAAAGGTGCAGGTAATGGTTTTATTACAGCAGCATATTTGGGGGAGCTAGGGGTTGAGGATTGTGGGGTGGGGAGGGATGATGACTTGTCAGTTGGGGATCTCGGGGGCAGTGTGCAAGGGATACAGGAGGTGCAGATGCAGCTAGCACAGGGTGTCAAGTACCCGGTTAGAGATGCGACTGGGGGGTGGGGGGTTACAGGGACAGTTTGGGCTTGGGCTCGGAGGTAGGCTCTGATTTTGGGCTGCGGCCTGGGGATTGGTTGGCTACCCAGTCTTTGGGGCAGGGGACAGGAGCAGTTATTCTGACTCCGCACATTTCAGGTCCGGTTAAGGAAAAAATTTGGAAAGGGGAGTATGTGGATTTGTTTGAGCTGATCGATGCGGAAGGGGTCCAATGGCTAGTGGAAGCAGAGTCCTCTAACAGTAAGGACTTGTTAGTGGCCTTAGCAGCATTGGGAAGGCAGAGAGTAGGTAAGCTTCACCCTAGGACATGGGAAAATTGGGTGGTTGACTTTATTTATTTTATGGCAGTGCAGCTGGAGAAGGACAGGTCCTTGGCTCTGCCACTGCTAGGCTATTTCCTTTACCATTCATGAGGTGCAGCGGTTAAGGCCGGGTAATGCGTGGCTCTGGGTATGATCAGCGTTTCCGCAAACGGAAGGCTGTGGACCAGTCACTTCGTTGGGAGGTGCGTCACCCAGATCTATGGTTGGCTACGATGATGGATAGTTATGAGGGCTTTAACAAAAGGTTGAGTGGGGTGGAAACAGCGGGTGTGTGTTGGTCATTTAATAGTGGCTCCTGTTCATGGGTGGGGTGCAAATTTGCCCATGTTTGTTCGAGATGCAGAGGGGTTCATTTAGCCACTAGCTGTGGTCGGCAGGATTTGTCCTGGAACTCCAGTGTTATGGGTCGTGATGGTGGTTTTGGTGGGCAAGTCTTTCAGCTAGCTTGGGGAGGGGTAATTTTCATGGGTCCCAGGGATTTGGACTCAGGTTCTTTAGAGGCAATAGAGGGAGGGTCACCATTCCCTATTAAGGTGGAGGTTCTCCAGAGTAAGATTCAATGGTTTCCTGGCTTGGCCATCAAAGAGGAGATAATACAGGGTTTTCAAGGGGGGGTTTCCTATTAAGTCCACTGTGGGAAGGGGTGAGGATGCAAGAATTTACGATCTGTTCAAGGTAAAGAGGACATCTTGGAGGCTTTATTGGAGAAAGAGAGTAGGGCAGGACGGTTATTGGGTCCTTTTGATAGTCCGCCTTTTAGTGCTTACAGGGTGTCTGTTGCCTTTGGGGTTGGTGCCAACGAAGCGAGAAGGGGAATTCAGTGTGATACATCACTTGTCTTATCCGAAAGGGAATTCAAAATGATTTTATTGCAGAAGAGGAGGTTAGGGTGCATTATGCTTCCTTAGATGATGCAGTGAAAGTGATTAGGGAAAACTAAGTTGTCCTGGTCCTTCAAGTAAGGGAGTAAAGGGGTGTGGGGAGGGAATAGTGGTAGAATGGAAGGTAAGGATTGTAGTTGGTTAGGATAGTGGGTTTGTGGTGGTGAAAGGGTTAAGGAGAGAGTGAGATATAAAAGGAAGTGAGGTAGGAGTAGGTGGGACTTCTGACATTACTAAGGGTTTGGGATTAGGGGAAGTAGGCACATTTGGCATGAATTGGTGGCCCTCCCACCCTCCTCTTTTATATATGGATGGAAAATGTGGGCAATTTGAGGCGGAGAAGAGGGACAGGATTGTCCTCTTCTGTTCCCCCTCTAAAGAAGGTGGTTATTGGTTTATGGTTTTGGTATGATGTGAGGTGAGTAGGTACGCTGCCTCTTTATGTGGGTGAGTAGGTACGCTGCCCCGGTGGAGAAGGTATCAGGGTGAGTTGGTATGCTGCCTTGAGGTAAAGTTCATCCAGGGTGAGTGGTGACGCTGCCCGGAAATCAACGTTGCTGAAGAAGATAATTAATATTGGTTTTTGTGTACATAGTTCATTGCATAATACAGTTTAATAAAAGGTAGTCAAATGTCTTTATGTTTGTAGTGTGGTCATTTAAAGGGGGGACGGGACAAAGGGTCTTAGATGTTGGAAGTTCCCCAATGGTTTGGTTAATGGATCAGAACTGCACACTGACTTATTAAATATGTTTAACAGACATGGATGTGAGCTTTTAGAGCTTTTATTGAAAGACAATGACAAGAAATTTAATGTTTTAAAAGATGCTGTGAGTAGGTCGGATGAGCAGATAAACAAGACCTCTGTTTTCCAATGAAAGTAAGTGAATATAAAGCTATTTTTGTTAATGTAAACAAGAATATTGTTAACATCAAGGAGAAAAAAAACAAAAAATGTGAGAGACAGAAGGCAATATGAACAGGGTCAGGCTTACCCCTTGCCTAAGGGTAATTCAGCCAATAATCTTGAAGCAGTACAGATTATTGATGATGGTTCTTTGCATGAGGGAGAATGAAGGGACAACACTGATGTTTTTCAGGTCAACAATGTCAGTTATGAAAGTGCCCCTTTAGGGACCCCCGCCACAGGAGATCGGAGAGAATCCGGAACATGCAGTACAATTTCAACAACAACCATTGACCATATTCCATGAGTCCCTGGAATGGTCATGGGAGAGGGAGTAGGGCATTTGGAACAACGAGGAGGGGGAGAGGGAGGGAAAATGCTGGGAACTGGTAAATACACAGTATGGTGCCATAGGCATAGACACAACCACTTGCAATATAGTGGAAAATGTACACCATGACTTCAAAATATTTAACCTAAGTAGCATACAGGTAATGGAGGATTGGGCCAACCTGTTCCAAAAAGGACTTAAGTTTGTACCTACAATAAATGCAAGGGTGGATAGGACACTATTTGATTTCATGGTGTATATGAGGAAACTCAATCTAAGTTTAACAATGAATGGTAATAGCAATAACTACCAGGTTACAAAATGTAAAAAGACCAGCGTATATAACCCCCCCATGCACCCCACTTTGCAATTGTTTGAGATGATGTGCACCAATGACATCAGAACAATTTGTAAACAGAACAAAGTCCCCAGTTACAATGATAATTTAACAGAGGCAGAGAAAAATGTATTATTTAGTATCACTAATGACAAATCTGTCAGGGTGATGAAGCTAGATAAAGGAGGTGGGTTGGTGGTGATGGATCAACAGAGATATGTGGATAGTATGTTAAGCCACCTATATGGGGATGGCTATGAACAAGTGTCAGTTAACCAACTGAATATAGCTTACAGGAACATTGATGCAACTTTGTATGAGTTATTGATGAATGACCAAATTCAGAAACAAGAATATGAGTTCATGACACAAACAAACCCTAGGATTCGAACAATATTTGGGATCCCAAAGATCCACAAGGACACCACTAACCCCCCCCCCTTAAAACCTATTGTAGATGCAAAAGCTTCGAAGACCCTGACTGTATCTAAGTTCCTTGACTACCAGTTAAAAGATAGTCTGAAAAAATGTTCCCATATTATAAAAGACTCATGGGACTGTCTTAGAAAAATTAGTCGGGATCTATATTGTGACACTAATATATTGGTGACGATAGATGTGAAGGACATTTTCAATGTCATACCTCATCATGAAGGTGTTGAATGGTTTTATGAGTTTTTGTGTAACAACACCCAGTTTTCACACACTAGAATACTCATGTTCAGAACCCTAATGGAATTAATTCTGGAAAATAATTACATCTTATTTGAGGGTCAGTTATTCAGACAAACCTCAGGAGTAGCCATGGGGGCAGCCTGTGCCCCCGTGTTTGCAAATATAGTATTGACACAATGGGAACATACTAAGGTTTTTCCATCGGATGGGTACAGGTTGTACAAATTCTATGGCAGGTACCTGGATGATATCCTGATCATGTGGGATGGTAGTCAGGACCAACTTACTGAATTTCTCAATTTCATTAACACCACCATTACTTTTTTACCATGGAAACCAATCTAGAGTACATTAATTACCTAGATATACAGATTAAGAAAAAACAAGATTTGAAGAAATTTATCTCCACAATATACAGGAAACTGACATATTCAAATACATGATTGCACTTTGAAAGCAGCCACCCCATACATCAAAAAAGATCCCTGGTCAAAGGACAAGGGGTCAGGCTGGCAAGGATGGTGAGTGAGATGAATACATTCCTATATGAAAGGGATGTCCTTTTGGATATGTTGGTTAGGAGAGGGTACCCAAGGGAATTTGTGCTACCAATATTGCAAGAGATAACCCATAAAAGAATGGCAGGACATTTTTTCCCATTGTTGGGATTGGGTATGGAGACTGACCCACCAGATGAAGTTAATGAGAACAGAGCAGGACATTATGTGAACAATGAAGACAATACCTTCAATAGAGCAATGATTTTGACATTTACCCCCCCAGTTTCCACAAATTAAAGAAACTCTGTATAAAAATTGGTTTCTGTTAAAAAATGATGAATAGGTGGGGGATAAGATAGTAGAAAAGCCAATTGTAGTGTATAAGAAGAATACTAGTATTAAGAATATGTTGGAACAGAAGAGGGAGGGGACGGGATCCCAAAATAGTGGTTACACCAAAAAGTGCAGTCACTGTTCCCAGTGTAAATACATACTAGAAGGTGACAGAGTAGTTGTACCACAATATGGGACTGTTTGCTCCAGGCATAAAAGTAACTGTGATACAAAGAATGTGGTATACATCGCACTGTGCCAAGTGTGTGAAAGGTATTATATTCGGAAAACCAAAAACATTTTCAGGACACGGATATACCAACATGCATATGACATAATAAAGGTAATAATAATAATGCATTAGCGGAACATCTTCCCCATGCATCATTTTAAATTCTTTGTTTTGAAACATATAAAGATAAATTTAAGAGGGGTCCTAGTGATATATTCGTAGAATATAAAGAATTAATGTGGTAATTGAGGGCGAATGCCACAAATCCCCCTGGGCTAAATGAGGTTGTATCCCTGGCCAATTATTTGAAACTAAAATCTGAATTCAACCTATAAGAAAGTTTCAAACAGCACTCATGCATCCATTGTTTTTTTATATATATCATATGTAACATAGGTACTTTTAAGTGTATTTTATGAATGGTCTTGTTTGAAAAACAAAATTATTTGTTAGGATGTTTTTAGTATGGCAATACATTTTATAGATACAATTTTGTATGCACTTTAGTACTGCACTTCATTGCTTAGATAGGAAAATGCACTTGTCACTTTACATGTCAGTAGTCAGGGGTTCATAGATTAATTGGTTAACTAGATGTATAATTACTTGTAGTTGAGGCTTTATATTGTGCTTTTTACTTTGATGTGTTATTCTGAAGAAGTCATTGTGATAGGACTGACGAAAGCGCTTAATCCATTAAATATTTGTTCAGCTCATAGTACTTCCTTGGCACTGTGCTTTTTATTCCTAGTACACACCTATGAACATATGAACTAGGCTGCTAAAAATTCTATCAGACGAAATGTCTGGCATGAGCCTATGAAATCATGACCCTATCAAGATGCATTGTCGGATGAAGGTGACACAACAGAAGCATTTCCTCTCCGTGTGAACCATTTTCTAACTAAGAAGTCAAATATACAACCATTTCAACCCATATTTTTGTGGATTTTAAGTTTCTTAATTGGGTATCATTTCTAATGCATGAGTAACTTCTGCTAGAAAAAAAATTGAATTCCAAGTTTGATGCATAAATAATTGTACATAACTTTCCACATATACAGTATTCTTCAAGAACAAATAATTTTATAGCAAAAGTTGCTTCTGTTGTTTCACTCAACCGATCATTCCACTAAAAGTTTTCTTTCCAAGGTAAATCAATAAGTGTAAAATATTTTTTCAGTAGCTGTAGGATTATTTAGGAGCATATCCTTTTGTAACAAAAGTTGTTTCTGCTGCATAAATAACTATATAATTGTTCACATATACAGGATTTTTAAGAACAAATCCTTTTATGTCAAAACATGCTTCTGCTGTTTCCCACAGACATTTTTTTAGTTTCATGGTAAGTCACAAAGTGTAAAATAATTGTTCATACTTTTGATACCTATTGTGAATTCAGACCTTTGGTATAGAGAACTAAGAGCGTCATACCATCTGTCTTGTTTGTAATAAAAGGGAAAAATGGGTTCCCAATAATTAATGAAAGATTTCCCAATTTATTTTGAAGTTTCTCTGACTTTTGCTATGATTGACTTGACCTCATGCTATAAGCATTATGGCTAGGTTGCTTACATTAGCAATGTGTCACTTCTGGATTCACAAGCAAAGACCTAAGAGTAAGTTCAGGAGTGTGCCTGCATGGTGTTGTGTGTGTACATACTTCTTGGCTCCTTTTGCACTTTCCTGCTGTCAGCAGGTAATGCTGATGCTGTGAATTCCATGCCAGTGCTGAGTATGTAAGTGTGTGTGTGTGTGTGTGTGTGTGTGTGTGTGTGTGTGTGTGTGTGTGTGTGTGTGTGTGTGTGTGTGTGTGTATATATGTGTATATTTGCTTGACAAGGAAGACCTGATCTCAAAAAGAGAGTTGATCTCTTTGAGTATGTTCATCTCATACATCTGACCTGGTATTATTTACCTTACTGAGATATATATTCACATATATATAGAGAGATATATAGACATTTAGATATAGATATATAGATGTTTTTCCTATTACCAAACAGGTGTAAACACTGATGCATTTTAATTAATATTTAATTAATAATAATACCAAGTTCTATGTTCTGATTGCTATACCTGTCCATGAGACTCTATAAAGTAGTAAGTATTACATCCTAAAGATGTATAACAGTACATGCTAAGTATCAATACACAACAATACATGCTAAGTATCAGTACACAACAGTACATGATAAGTATCATACACAACAGTACATACTAAGTATCAGTAGACAAAGGGTGCTTTTAAACTACTATGAGACATATTCTATACTTCTATGGAATTCTTTGGTTAAAAATATACTGAAAGTGAGACATAAGTGTTATCATGGAAAAGTATTTATGTGAAATGTGTCACAAGTAATGTGAGCATTCATTTTGTTATAGCACACTTAGATATATATTGTCTTTGATGTGCACAGCTGGAGAGTGGGAGTGAGTGAGTCAAAGATATAATTGTGATTCAGTGATGTAATTTCTATTTCACGCACCAGCTGTTGTGTTATTGCATACCACAAGCAACAATCTGCAGTGTAAAAATTCAAAGGGTCACATTAGAATTCACAAAAAGTTTGCAGTTTTATTGAGACACTCCAGTAAAGTGAATAAATCCTGGCAGGTATACACTATTTCCACTCTGATACAGAAGCCTACTATGCATGGAAATACCTCATCAGAGTAGGGCAAAGTGCAATAACAGCACCCATGCTATATGATATAGTACAACTTGCAGGATTTACCATCTGACACCATCAACAGATAGAAAGCAACCTGCTCAGCTCATGTCCTGTACATGCGTGTGTGTATTATGACGTGCATACATAAATATGCATGCCTCTTACAGTTCACAAATAAGATGAACTTTGTATGGTGAATAGTTTTTATCTTCCTATTGCTGCAAATATTTTTATTTGTTTGAATGTGTGTGTGCCTAGTCTGACTAGACAGCATGACCAGCTGTACCATGTAATGTGTTCAGGCAGTGACATCTCTGTTTATGAAGAGCAGAGTGAATAAGATGCAGTTCAGACTGGTGTGCAGGATTTCAGACTGAAGCATGCAAATGAGCCTCTGTAGCTGAACTACATGCTGAATACTGACAGACAGTTACATTTATACAAAGTAAGATGCTGCGGAAGACATCGGGGTGCTGCTATGCTAAAACAATGTTTTGCCAGAGTAAGAGAGCATCACCTCTGCATGATTGCTGCCATAAAGCAGCATTAACATAACACAGAAGATGGGATGGATGCAGCTCAGAATAGCATCATATAGATATCATGCTTCCAAAGCAACTGAGACCTTTACCAGTAAGTTCTATTCATCACCCTAATGGTAACCATGAGTTATCTGTGCTAAGGGAATAATCATGTCTAAATGCATTAGGAATATATGCTGTCAGGTGCAACTGCACCAGCTTGTGGAGGATTACAACAGAAAAAATGTTACATCTGAATCAGATACTTCATCTAATATAAATGCGGTCTCAGGCAGAGGTTTTATTACTGAAAAAGTAGATGATATGGATGAATGTACATAAAAACTAGGATTCCTTAAGAATGAGCTCATCTGGACACATTGGCCCATAGCTGTTGCTCTGTTTCAAAGGATGTACTATGTAAGTCCATGAGACTATAATTTTTTATGATAAAAGCAGTGGCAGGAAACATAACAGAGGGAACCTTGTGAGAATCACTGCTTACATCCCCTACAGAAAATTAATCAACAGGACAATGACTGACATGGTTTCATGAGTCGAAGAAGCAGCTAGTTAAACAATATCCAGTTTATAAATAGGTTACCTAATAAGGGGTACTAGCAGATGTAGTTTAATTGGACATGTGTAGGTTCTTCATGTCTGTCCTGCAGAGGAGGTGATAAGATAACTGGAGAGGCTGGTGGCAAGACTGCGACTAAGGATATAAGTGGCCATGCACAGATGGCTGTGGTGAGATGACAATGTTAGATGCAAGGAAACTGACCAGTGAGTACTGCATGGTCAGTCCTAGGTCCAGTGTGCTTCACATTTTTTTTGTTCAGGCATATCTTAATGAAAGAAGAAAAATGGAATGAACCTTTTCACTTATGACTTAGAGGTTGGGCCATGAGGGGAGAGTGGTGGAAAAGTCAAGGAAGGATTAGAAAAGACTGACCGAATGGGCTTAATGGTAGAATTTGTGGTTCTTTACAGATAAATGCAGGGTCCAGCACCTTGGTCACAAAAACCCAGAAGTATCAGTTTGAAAAAGTAGAACTCATGGCAAAAGACCATGAAAAGAACCAGGGAGTGTTGCTAACAGACTGGATCATCAAGACCAGTTTGAGTCTAATGGCTGCAGCTAAGTGCATGTTCTGATATATCCTTAAGGGATAGACTTCATAACTGAGGAGATAATGCTTCCACTATACCAAGCCTTAGTTCAGCCACAACTTGTGTACTGCATGACAAGTGGCAGCCACACAAGAAAAGAGGTACAAGTCTACCAGAAGTTATCCAGAGGAATGCCAACAAAAGGATGTCCTGCATGGAATGGAAAAATCATTACCATAAATTAGTGAGGCTGCAATACTTATTACTTGAACCAGAAGGGATGAGAGGGGAAAGATGTGAGTATACAAGATAATGGCAAGGGGCTATGAACTTCATTTTCTAACTAAGAAGTTAAATAGATGGAAGGAGGCAGTCATTGCAGACTGGATGGTCCAAATACTCCATGAATATGGAGAGATCACTTCCTCACTGAGATGACTGTGGTCCAGTTAATAGACTTGAAGAATTTGCAGTGCTGAATGAATCCACAGAGCCTTTTGAAACTGCATGGTGCCAATAAACAAGAGGCGAATGGTAATGTAGGAAAAGAGAGGACATAGAATGCTGAATGCATATAAAAGGCAGACTAAATAAACTTAATATTGCCTACTGCCATTAAGTAAGTATACTACTATTCACCCATTATTAGCAATAGACATACTTTATATTCTAGCTCTTCCTGTGAAAAAAATGAGCCGGAGGTGTGGTATTATAAGGCGTCAGATGTTAGTACTCACTGCTTTCCACATTGTTTGTCTATTTTAGGCCTTCTTGCTTTGTTTGCAATATGCTTCATTGTGTGCATTAACATACTAAGGGATGAGTACTCTGTCAGGATTTTATTTGACAGATCATTCTTATATTCAGACAGGAGGAATTCCTTCTCTGTGCCATGCTTTTGCCTGAATACACAGGATGAGTGACATGGTGTCAGAATGGGATCCAAAGTAAAACTTCTTCAAGACCATGAGGCACAAAGCCGCAAGTGGAGGAATATACAGAAGTGAATTGTCCTTTGCTGAAATGACTTACAAACAGGTCAGAAAGACAAATCCAGGTACAAAAATAGTTTATATGATTTTTTACTCAAGGAATATAAAATGAAGCCTTCAAAACATTCAAAACGAAATCTACGATATATTGATATTTATTTATTTACTTATTTACATCTGTTTACCGGTTTAGTCATTCTGGGTATAAGCCTGTTAAAGCAGAGTCCCAGGGAGAAAAACAAATATACATTGACTTTGAAAACATAACATTAAGGTAATAGAATAGTATCATAGCATTGCTTACAGAGTTTAAACGTTTTTTTTCTTTTAAGTTATATAAAGATATATTAGGGTCGTATAGACAGAGAAAGAGAAAGAGGAATATAGAAAAGGCTGAAAAAGAATTCTGATAAAATTTAGTAACTGGTCATAAAAGGCTATGTATCTGGGCAGGATAATTAACCTGGACTGATACAAGAACAAATCCGTCTACTCTATAGGTGGTCTTTTAACTGTTTCGTGAATTGAATTGGGTTAGTAGCGTTTAAAATATGTTGTGGAACTGTGTTCCAGGTTTTGGAAATATGATGAGAGTAAAATACTCCAAATGGTTACAAAAATGCTTGGAATAACATCTGAATCACATAAAATGTATAAAAAAAGGTAAAGCGACCATATTTTTTCGCTATGTGCATCTTTTTCATATATACATACTAAAGCTACTTGAAATAGCTGAGGTGTGCAAATTGTTTGCTAGTGTGAGCAGTATTACAGTAGTTATTTTGCAAAATACAGTCATGTCAAAGACACTGTTGTGCAGTTTAATATTTTTTGAGTACCTGGTGTGTGTGTGTGTGTGTGTGTGTGTGTGTGTGTGTGTGTGTGTGTGTGTGTGTGTGTGTGTGTGTGTGTGTGTGTGTGTGTGTGTGTGTGTGTGTGTGTGTGTGTGTGTGTGTGTGTGTGTGTGTGTGTGTGTGTGTGTGTGTGTGTGTATGTGTGTGTGTGTATGTGTATGTGTGTGTGTGTGTGTGTGTGTGTGTGTGTGTGTATGTGTGTGTGTGTGTGTGTGTATGTGTGTGTGTGTGTGAGTGTGTGTGTGTGAATGCGTGAATGCATTTGAAAATAATTATGAAAGCATTTTGTTGGCATGGCAGAAGGATTTCTCAGACTTGCTGCACTTGTTTGATAAAAATGTTGCTGAAAACTGGAGAGTGTTTGAACAAGAATATATTTTCATACAGGCTGCTTTTTCTGACAAAGACACACATACAAATGCATTTACTCTTAATTTAGTGGGTTCAGAAGCCATTGAAGTGGAGCATTCATTTGACTATGCCCCAGCTGTGTATGCAGGGGAGGGGAAGACAGCCATATTGCGATACCGGCTGAAATGCAAGAAGACCCTGAGTGCATAAAATGTAAATTTAAAGAAATATGTAACCCCTAATGAATATTACAATGTGAAGGCACATATTTTACACAAGAGATCAAAAGCCTGGTGAAACTTTTGCAGCACATATAACTGACTTAAGAAACAAGGTAAAAAAGAAATGAGTTGAAAAAGGACTGGCTTGTGTGTGGTATTAAAGATGATGCAGTGAGAAAGAATTTGCTTCGAAACAGTGATTTAACTTTGAGTAAGGCCATAGAGATTTGTCAGATATATGAGCTCACAGAAAAGTACACAGCTATGCTTACAAATGAGAAAAGCATGCTTGCAGCACCTTACAGTGCTAATGTTGATAGTATGCAGCATAAGCTTAAAAGATACAGGCCTAAAGGCACATCCAAACCCTGCGTCTCTCTAACAAAACCCAGAGCAGCTTCAGTAAAGCACATAGCACATCAGTAAATCAGAGGGGTGATTCAGCAAAATTTGTGACAGGCCTTATAGTCAGCTGTTGTAATTGTAGAGGTATTCCTGAGCCTAAATGAGAGAAGCGCTTACCTTAGCTTTTGGACAGCAGTGCCACACGTGTGAAAAGTTGAATCATTTCAAAAGGTTCTGTAAATCTAAAGGGGCACATTCTTTTTTTAAAAGAGAGCATTCAAAGAGCCAAGTTGTTCAACTAGAAAGCTGCAACCCTAGTTTTTATGTTGATGGTATATCAATGCTTGTTGAAACAGTCAATGCTGTAGATTTGTGGACAAATAATGAAGTATTTTTACTGTTTTGATTAATTGGAGACCTGTAGAGCTCAAGTTTGATGCTGGTTCAAAATGCAATGTTATGTCAACAAAAATGTTTGCCAAAGTAAGAGCTAGTGAGGAGCCTGATCTGGCAAAGTGTGTAAAGCTTGTTGCTTATGGTGATGAAGAAATCCAAACCAAAGGCTCAGTAGTGCTTTCATGTTATTCTGCTGGGAGCAGCTACGACTTGCAATTTTACATAGTCAAGAGACATGTGAAGTCATTGTTAGGTCTCAGGGACAGTTTGAAAATGAGACTGCTTTCATTTATTGAAAAAGTCCACCGTGTAAGAATGAGAATTTTGCGCAAATAATTTTTTCTGACTTTGCTGATCTTTTCAAAGATAAGTTGAACAGACTACCAGTTATGTTGTTCATGAAGTTAGACCAAGAGGTAAGATCAGTTATCAGACCAGCACGGAGAGTTCTAGTAGCCCTGCAAGGCAGAATAAAAGCTGAGCTACACAAAGTGGTGCATCTAGAAGTAACTTGTCCAGTAAACAAACCAACTGAATGGGTATCCTTCATGGTGGTAGCTCATAAGAAAAGCTCAGATGATATTAGTATATGTATTAGAATATATATTTATCCAAGGAATTTGAACAAAGCACTAAACGGACCTCATCATCCAATGTGTACAGCCAAAGAAGTTGCTGCCTTTATGCCAAATGCCACTGTTTTTTTCTGTTTTAGATGCAAAAACTTCATTTTGGCAAATTTTGCTTGACTGAGAATCTTCATTGTTAACCACATTCAGTACACCATTTGGAAGGTTCCGATTTTTGAGAATGCCATTTGGGATACATTCTGCCAGTGAAGTCTTTCAATGTGTGATGGGACAAATTTTTGTGGCTTTCCATGTGCTATTATAGTAGATCATATTCTTGTATGAGCAGTGGTAAAGTCAAACATGATAGAAACCCAGGAAAGTTCTGGAAAGTGAAATATAAGTTCAACCTACAAGAAGTTATTTATGTGGGTCATTTGTTTACAAGTTCAGGCTTATGGCCAGATACTTCCAAGCAGACTACTCTTGAGATGGCAGCTTCAGACAATGTCACATCCTTACAGTGTTTTCTTGAAGTTGTCAACTATTTATTTATTTTATTTTACATTTGTTTACCGGCTAGTCTAACTGGATACATGTCCATTTTCAGTAGAGGTCTGGGGAGATAAGCTCCAAGACAAAACAATGATAAAAACAAACATAACAAATAGGTAAGATTATAACACTACACAAAAAAAAAATCATCATTAAAATGCATATTACAGGTTAACACAGTAAAATTCGTCAGAGCTGAGTGCAGGGATTACATAGGATACTGATACACTATGTGGTGTTCATGAAGTAGATGGAATTAAGATCAAAAGGAAGGAATCACAGTTTATGAGTAGAAAGGGTAGGTAGTGCAAAGTATGAAAGGACACATATCTAGTCAGGGTTAGTACAGGGGCATAACCATTGTGTTCTAAGAAACACTTTAAATTTATTTTTGAAGAGTGATAGTGAGGGAAGTGAGGAAAGTTCATTAGGGAGGAGATTCCAGGCTTTTCCAACAGTATTAGAGAAGAGGGAGTCACCAGCCTTGTTGTTTGGTTTAGAAGTAAGTACTAGTAGTTTGTGAGAAGATCGTAATGATTTCAGGTTTTTGTAGGGGATGATGAGTGTTGATAGAATAGGAGTTTTGGAAGGTTTGTAAAGAATGTTGTGAGCTATAGCTAGTCGGTGGAATTTAATCAGGTTTTGTAGTTCTAGCCATCCCAGCTGCTTTATATTAATGCAATGGTGTGTTCTAAATGGGTTGCCTGTTGCAAATCTGGCAATGTTATTGTAGGACATTTCCAATTTGCTAAGGTTATTTTTAGATAGCTTACTGAAGATGGGTGATGCATAAAGAAGTGTAGAGATTAGATGAGTGTGAGCTATAGTGGATTTAGCTGTAGGTAAAAGGTAGGTTTTAATCCTATAGAGAGAGCCAAGTTTTTTGTTGACAGTTTTTATAGTATTATTAATATGGACATCAAATTTCAGATTATTGTCGATTGTGATACCAAGTAGTTTGGTGGTATTTGGGCAAGTTCATCCCAGATTTGAGTGAAGTTTCAGCATCACTAAGAGAGCTGACATGCAAAGATGCAACTTGGTCCTGGTTGGAACAACACCAAAGAGTATTTGATGTCCTGAAATGGAAAATTGCCAGTCCACCCACTTTAAGATATTATGATGTTCACAAACTTGTAACTCTTTCTTGTGATGTTTCGAAATTTGGTCTTGGTGCAGTTATTCTTCAAAAGGGCAGACCAGTAGCCTATACATCCAGAACTCTAACCCAAACCGAGATGCATTATGCTCAAATAGAGAAAGAGCTCTTCGCAATTGGGTTTGCATGCTTGAAGTTCCATAATTATATTTATGGCCTACCTATTGAAATTGAGAAAGACCACCAACCTTTGGTCACGATTTTGAAAAAGCCAGTCCACACAGCTCCTGCGAGATTGCAATGCTTGATGCTGAAATTGCAAAAGTATAATTTTCTCTTGGTTTATACCTTCTTTATCTTGCTGATACTTTATCTAGATAACCTAGAAAAAACACTGAACAGCATGCAAATGAGAAACCTGATTTTGAAGTCACGGAAGTGAGAAATTTTTCTTCCAAACATCTTGATGAGCTTAGAATTCACACAGCTTCAGATTCAGTTCTCCGTAAGCATAACCAGTTTGTCAGTCAAGAATAGCTGTCAAAGCAACCTTGTTTACCACCAGATGTGTAGCAATATTTTTCTTATAGAGATGACATTTTTGCTGGAAGATCATTTCATCATGAAAGGTCCAAAAGTGATTGTTCCAAAACCCTTGCAACAAGACTATATTAAAATCTTGCAAAGTGGCCACCTAGGAACTGATTCTACCAAAAGAAGGGTAAGAATTTGTTGGTTCCAAGTGCTAAAAACAACAAAACAGTAAAAGCTGAACTCTTAAAGCAGGATTTGTCCCAAAAGTCCTACCATGTTAAAACCAGCAAGCCTCTGAATCCGTTAAAAGAAGGAAAGATAATGAGGATGAAGACAGCAAAAGGATATGACCGAAAAGGACTTGTGAAATATTTGTGTGAAGACCTGAGATCATACATTGAGTCGCAAGGTATGAAATTCAGGCGGAATTGGAAACATTTATTACCGGTGTCCAAGCAAGTGTTACAGCATCCTGTCTGTAATAGATACTTTAATTCTCAGAGTGATTCATCCAGTGTTCCTGTTCCAAAGAACATATCATCATCTGTTCTGTTCCTGAAAGTATCCTGAAAATCTGGAAGAAGAACATTCCCCAATGACTGTCCCTGTTGCTAAACCCAGTTCTAATTATTATATTATGAGGTCAAGTCATATTTCATGGTCTAATCCTAAATATGTACCGACCTGGACATGATTTTTATTGTTTGTATATATTTGTATAATTTGCATGTTTATTCAATTGTCATTTTTCATTAAAAAACAAAATAGTCAAAGAGAGAGGATGTAGATCAGAGTCTGTGCTGTACTTTTAAGAGCTATTCCAGTATATGGGCACATGCATGTAAGTACTGAGCAAGTGCAAGCAAGAGTGCCATTTTGAGTAAGCAGCTGGAGTGCAACTAGTAACTTTAGGCTTAATAGAATGCTACGACACAGAAATATATTATGGAATATTATGCATAACATGCTCCACAAAGGTCTAGACTTAATTATAGATTAATATGTTGTCTTCTGATACATCATAAGTTATGTTCACAGCATAGTTCAACATCGGTGTATCTACAAACGGCTGAAGTGAAATTCCCTGAGGATTAGTTAACCAGAGCACAAAACACGAAAGAACACAATTATGATCACTGTTTTCAACAGGAAGTCACAGATGTGATTTCTAACCACATGTCAAAAGTGATTCCTTTGTTTTGTGAGATTTCTCTTTAAGTTGGTGCAATGCTGGAAATGGTATTTTTATATATATATATATATATATATATATATATATATATATATATATATATATATATATACACACACACACACACACACACACACACACACACACACACACACACACACACACACACACACACACACTGCTGTACAAGTCTGGGGGACATAGCTCCCACATCAGGTTGGGGGGGGGGTGAGTGCAGTAGATCAAAACCCCTTCAAAAACACTTGGAGGATAGTTTTTTGTCATTTATGTTTTGCACATTCATTTTGAGTGATTTATTTCTTTAGTGTTCTGACATTTGACATTCTATAACAGAACCCTGAAGGTGTTTTTAAAAAGAGAAACAATAAATCCTTACAGACAATGTTAAAAACTTGTTAATAGAGACCCAGGTATAAGCACCAAATCATTTGATGTGTGCCCTTCTGCAGTGAAGAGCTGATATCCAGGTCTTGGACAGATTGCTGTGATACAAAGAACTGAGCATTTAGAAGAATGCTGTTGTTCTGTAAATGAGAAAGTGGTGAATGCCATGTTTCACACCACAGTAGTTTTACTATAGACTGGAATATATTAAGAATTATCTTTCTAGCATTTTAAGAAGTTGTTTGTATGCTTTTTGTAGTAGAGTGGGATAAACGATGAAGCTTCTTTTACTAAATATAGTACAGTGCTAATCATCACTGAAAGTGAGCCTATAATCACACTAATGGCATATATTTTCCTTAGTTTCTGTACTGAAACAATGGAGATGTTTACAAAAGTGGTATACCTGAGAAATGCAAAGCCAAAAAACAGTGGGAGAATGAAGAAAACAATATTTTCAGTGCCAAGACCAGTAAAAGAGTAAGAGTTTAGTGCAGCCTAACATTAGCTTGCAATATGCATAAGGCAGAAACAGCACAAGAAATGGGAGCCAGACTGAATATATTTCTTGTTAAGGAGCCATCTGTGAAAACAAGGGGAAAAAGAACAACCGGTAACTCATGAAGGAAAGAAAACAGAGGCTCTGAGTCTGCACTGTTGTATGTGATCAAATCCAAACTGTCAAATTCTTGGAGTAGTAAGAGTAAAGAGCAAATCTCCACATTTTGGTGTTATATATGGCAGATCAAACAGCAAGTTAGGTATCTACAACTTCTTCTTCTTCTTCTTTTTCTTCTTCTTTCGGCTTTTCCCGATTAGGGGTCGCCACAGCGGATCACCTGTCCGCTCATGATTGGCAGTGGAGTTTTATGGTGTCGAGTTGCCAGCCCGGCACCCAACCTTCCACAGAAGGCACATACGTGCACGCACTCACACCTAGGGCCAATTTAGAGTGTCCAATGCACCTACAGCATGTCTTTGGGATGTGGGAGGAAACCGGAGCACCCGGAGGAAACCCACTCGACCACAGGGAGGACATGCAGACTCCGCACAGAAGGCACCCCAGCCAAGGATCAAACCGGAGAACCTCTTGCTGTGACACAAAGCTAGGCATCTACAACTAAGAAAAAGAAATGATGTAAAATAGATCCTGTACGACATAACATTCATCTAGCAAATTAACCAAGCAATAGGAGGTGTGTGTGCATGTGAGCGTTTGTATGGCATGTGTGTGTGTGTGTGTGTGTGTGTGTGTGTGTGTGTGTGTGTGTGTGTGTGTGTGTGTGTGTGTGTGTGTGTGTGTGTGTGTGTGTGTGTGTGTGTGTGTGTGTGTGTGTGTGTGTGTGTGTGTGTGTGTGTGTGTGTGTGTGTGTGTGTGTGTGTCTGTGTGTGTAAATTTAGCAGTATACCATATTTTCTGATTAAAACTTATTATGCAAAGTAGTTTCAATCTGGAAGAAAGATAATTCTCCTTGCCATGATAGAGACAGCTTGAATTATAGATTCTGATGCACAGTTCAGTTTTGTAAAAGAGCAGAAACAAATAAAGGATCCAAAACCTGAGAGGTTTTAGAAAATTAGAAATTTGGAAATCATGCAGGCACTGAGGGCAAAGATTGCTGAAAATCATTGTGTTATTTTGGATTCTCACAAGTATATAAAACTACCACACACAAAACCTCTTTGGAAAATGCATTACACTCATACATAGTACTCCTTTTTATTTAAATGTTATACAATATATGAATATTATTATGTACATATAGAATTCATTCATTCAGATATTTTCTGCCACTTTATCCGACTCAGGGTCTTTCAAAGCCAAGAGCATTTCCTCACAAGCAACAGGTGCAACACAGAGCACCAGTCCTTGGTGGTATGTCATGTGACCACAGGATACCTGTGCACAATTGTTTTGACACTTTGTAATTACCTCTGGGGAATTTCTGAAGATCACTGTTTTACGTAGCAGCATATATATGAGAAATAGGAAAAGAAGTACCCAGCAGACACACACTTGTGTGGTAATGAGTTTTAGATTCCAGAAAAAAAGCATCCCACACGGAAGCTAAATGAGAGATCCCAGAGCAACGAGGTAGGCATGCTTTTCGATGTACCACTGTGGCACCCAAAGTAGAATTAATGTTACCTTTTATTTAAAAAAAAAACACACTACTAGCTTAACTCTTTTTGTGTAAGAGAAGTAATGAAATGCAAATACTTATTTCCTATGCAGTTTAAAGCACATTCGGAATGGGTGATATTTAACAGAGTTTGATGTTTATTTAATTATTTTTACTTATATGTTTAGCTTGGTAAAATCAGCTGCTAAAATGTTAAATAAATAAATCACTTTTCATGACAATGTGTTTTATTGGACTAAATTTAAGACAGAACAATATCAAAGAAACAAGCATATCCTACCTTGAGGAGTAGTTTTGAATCGTACCTTATCATTCCTCAATGCCGTCCTTAAATAAGGCTTGGCATGCTTCTTCCATTTAATGGAACACTGAAACTCGTGAGCTCCCCTTTTTTCTTATAATGCCCTAGTCATCTAACATACCTCAGATCTTGTTTGCTGCTTTAGTGTTCGGATGTGGTCACTGTAAACTCCTGGGCGAGCTTTTGTAGTGGTTTATTTTTTTGTGTGAATTAAAGTTTCAATTTATATTTATCTATATATCCTTGCTCTTTCCTACCTTTTAAATTTCTAAAATATTTTTTCCTAATTCTTTATTAAATTACTCAATAGAGTATAATTTATTACCATTGTTCCTTTTTGTACCTTATTTTTAATTACCATTGTTGGCAATTTGTTTTTCTTTGTATCCAAAAAAAAAAATGTTTTTTCTAATTTCCTTTTCTTATTAGCTGCATAAAGTCTGATAAACCTTCAGGTTTTAAAAGCAAAATTCCCAAACGTGATGCACATTCAAATTTTATTTATTGTTTAGGGCCTTCCCATCTTGATGCAGATTTTGATATATGTAAAGGGTTTAATACCTGTGCCTTAGTTGACAGAAAACATAAATTAATTCCTAGGGAATTTCTGTCCTCTAAACCTGCTTCTACAGCCTCTGTGGATCAAACCGCCAAAAAAGTAGACTCTCAGACTGGAGAATCTCATAAAAGACATCTACTGTTTTGACTTCATCAACAGAACATCCTATTAAACTTGCCAAAAAGTTTGATCAGACAGCTTTGGATCCAAAACCAAGAGAAGATAAATCTCCATAGATCCACTCACTTCAGATCTCATCAGATCCGATCATTCTCAGCTCCCTTCTCCATTCCCATGACACTATTTAAGACCTGCATCAATGGCTTCATCCATTCCATTTTCCAAGAGATTTACAGAAGATGATATGGATAGGCTGATGAGGAACCTTTATCAGTTTATCAGTACTACACCACCATTATTAGCTCCTTGTCTGATCTGTCCTTTGGATTCAGAGCCATCAGATCCAAAAGACCTAGAGTCATCTGCCTCAGACCTGAAGATGTTGGCATCTTCAACTCTGATGGTGTCTCTGAGTGATCTGGCGCTGAGTACTACAGAGATGGATTACTCTTGGAGCCATACTGTCTGTGCCTGCTCTAGGGTGCTGGCCTCTGAAGCTGTTGGAACTATCTCTGCCCCTTGGAGCATCAGCATTGGACAGCTCTGCTTTAACTCCTTTCTCAAGTTGTTTTCCTTCAGTGCAAAGAGTGTCCTTTTCTCCAGGGCATTCTGCCTTTGAGGTAGTGGAGAAAGCTTTCCCTGTTCCCAAAGTTTACACTTCTCTTGCCTCTTCTGGTCTAATGGGACAGCCAACCCAGACCAGTATCTGGACAATCCAGCAGGGTATACTAATCTTTTCCTACACTTCTTTGGAGCATCCCACATAAGAAGTCCATAGGAAATGGAAGTTTAGAAGGATGAACTTAGACTCTCTGCAAAGGTTGGTCACAGAGGACACTCACTTTGATGAAGGGTAAGGGTCCCCCAGAACCCCAACTGACCACCATATCCTTTTATCACCCCACAAAGCATACATTAGAAAAGTTTGCAAAAGTAAATGGAAAAGATTTGAATTTTAGGCTCATAAGAACTATTTAGATCCATTTTTTCATCAGTTATTACACTGCAATTAGCAGGCATGTTGTAATTTTTATTGTTTTGCAGAACTTGAGTCAACCCCCTCTTGAGCCATCTGCTAAGTGTCAACTAAAGGTTTTGGCCTGAAAAACTATCTTGTTGGTTGATATTACTTCTGCCAGAAGAGTTTTAGAATTACAGGCCCTGTCATCAAAACCTCCTTACTTGATTTCCCACAAGGTTTGAGTATCTTTATGGACCAACCCTTCCTTTGTACCTAAGTTGGTGTCAGAATCCAATATTAATGAGGTTATCAACCTTCCAGTCTTCTTTCCAAATTTCTCAAATAAAGGAGAATATATGTTACTCCAATTGGATGTTCATAGACTGTTATATTTCTATCTTGACAGAACCAAAAGTTTGAGGAAATCCAAACAATTATTTGTTTCCTTTTCAGAATCAGGATTTGGCAAACCACTTTCTAAATTGACTCTAGCCAAATGGTTCACTGATTGTATTACCTTTGCTTAGAGAAAAGTGTGTTTGTCTTTACCAAACTACTGAAAATCCATTTCACTAGGTCTATGGCACATTGCCCAGCCTTTTTGCCTAGAACTTCTTTGGATGATATTTGTGCAACTGCAACTTGGGAATGGCTGTTTATTTTTACATAAAACTAAATAGCGATTCCATAAGAAATATGCATCATGAATAAATGACCCATTATGGAATATCACATTCCTTGGATATGTCTACCCCAGTGCCTGTTCTCAGTGGGAGGCATGAAGTGATATCATAACAATCTGCCATGCAACTTCAGCTAGCATTTGGCAAACCTGTGCTCTGAAACCCTACTGGACTGCTGAGCTACTCAGCTTGTCATAAAAACCGAGTGAGACTACTATACAAAACAATCTCACTTGTGTCATTTACACCCAAGATTGTATACTTTGCACTAACACTGCAAAATATACCTTAACTCTTAATCCCTCACACACTTCATTTGGGGAAGGTACCTTCCCCCTTCCATGCAAAGTGTTGTAAACTAACTGCAAAATTGCACTGCAGTGCATGTAAGGGGAAGGAACCCTTTATACAATTGTGTGTACTGCAACTGCAAGAATAGTTGAAATCACCTCAAAACACAGTACAAACCTACCATTCAACCCTATATTTCACAGGCCCTAGCATTCTCATGTCCCGTAACATTGAAATTACTCTGTAGTTGCACTGTTATGTTAAAAATGATCAAATGAAATTAAAACAGTCAGTAACATAGTGACCAGGCAATAAGTTATAGTTCTGTTTCATTGTGTCAAAATGCCATTTTTCGCTCTGGAGCAACCTATACATATATACATATGTATATGTATACACACACACACACACATACAGATATATATATTATATTGACATATATTTTATATATATATATATATATATATATATATATATATATATATATATATATATATATATATATATATATATATATATATATATACACACACATATCTATATCAGCATACATTGTACATACATTCATACATTTTAGATTTTTAGACGCACATTGACATACACACATATTGTATTTATACACACACACACACACACACACACACACACACACACACACACACACACACACACACACACACACACACACACACACAGGATGACAGGTTCTCTAGTTTGTATTGAGAATGGGAGATGATAAAGGTCCTTGTGCTTTTAATTGCTATGAAAGATGACTCATTCAGGAAAAAAGAAAAAAAACACTCATTTAAATAAAAAGGAAGACAGTTCAGCATTTTTTGCAAATTTCAGTTAATTGACTGATTCGAAAATAATCTTGTTTTAAGCTCAATTAAGTTATTTAGTTAGCAGTGGAATCTGGCATGCTGTCTTTCCATGTACATGCATCACTGCATGGTACTTCAACGTCTAATCACTCACAGCTTCTCCTTTCTGGCCTGTGGCAAAGACAAAGCCTAGGTCAAATACCGTGCAATCAATATCCATGCCCGTTGGTTCTAAATATGCACACTAATTAACACAACTAAATACTTGGACTATTAGAAATATTCATTATTTAAATTTTTTTACTAGCAGTGAGTATCTATGTGTGTGCATTATTTTCAAGGACAAAGAAATCAGAAACTTGAATAAGATAACTTGTTTGAATTTGAAACTTAAAACTGCTGAGCTTCCTTCATAGCACGCTCTCAGCATTTAATCTCTAGTGGTTATTGTGTGCTTCAGTCTGATTTAGATACAAAGGAAACGTTTCACTCTGTCATTGACTAACTAACCTAAGCAAGGCATTAAAAATGTCCACACTGAGTCATATTGTACATGGCTATAGTATGTGAACTATCTGGTATATCAAAGAATTCAAAAACAGTGACAGGACATTACTAATAAGACATACTGCATGATCCTGCAGTGTTTCCAGGCAATCTCGCACATATAATACCACCGATCCCCTTTGTCTACTTGAAAGCCTTTTTTCAGTGTCCATTCAAGGTACCAGGTTGTATTATAACAATCTGCCTTTCAACGTCAACTGGCATTTGACAGCCCCTGAACCTATGCTCTCAAACCCTGCTGGATTGCTGAGCTCCTTGATTTGTCATACACATTGAGAAGTAATCTCATTTCTGTATTTAAAACCAAGATTTTATACTTTTCATTAGACCTGAAGCTATTTTGTCCACTGGGTAACACACTCAATTGAACCCCCCACACTGTCCAAAAACAATTGTAAAGGTGATTGCTTAAAGATAGTTTTTTAAATGCTGAACTTCAAAAATGGTCACTTTATGTGCTGCCATTTCTCAATTACAGTTGCGAGCTCTTAATAATTTGTAAACTGTCCATATATCTGTTAAGTAGTATAGATAGTTTTACAGCTTATATGCTCTGTGTTATGTGATCACTATAATGGTCACTTAATAACAGCTTGTAAGCTGTCAAACATTTATTTTTTTTGGTCATGACCCCACCCAAGTTAGTTGCCCCATTCACCACAATCTTGCTATGGCACTGTTTCCTCTCACTATTAAGACCATAGAAAAGGACGACAACAGAATCTGACAGGTAAATTGGAAATAGTTCCCTATTATTTAGTTCTTGCTTTGCTACCAATAGAAGTACACTGCCTGCAGTACTATCATCACTGCACCCATCTGCTGTTCAGGCCTTCGCTTTTTGTGAATGAGGCCCACAGTTACTTAAAATCCTCTACCTCAGATAGATGCTTCCCCTCAGCTGCAGAGCTATTCATTCTTTTCTATGAAAAGATTTGACTTAGGGGTATTAATTTTCATGCCAATCTGTTTATGCACAGTAGTGAGCTGTTGTATTGCATACTGAAGATCACAGTAGTTTTTAACTAAAGGGTAATATTATTTACAAACAGCATTGATACAAAAACCACTCAGGAATATAGACAGAATATTTTTGCATTACAGTTCCCACCACAACAAATGTATGCACAGGGTTAAGCAAAAATCAAACAAACGAGCAAGCAAACAAATAAAAATGATTATGAAGCAGTGTTGCAGCAGTAGTGTTGTCGCTTCATAGTAAGAGGTTCTCTGGTTTGATTCTTGGCTGGGTGCCTTCTGTGTGGAGTCTGCCTTTCCTCCCTGCATTTGTGTGGGTTTCCTCTGAGAGCTCCTATTTCCTCCCACCTTCAAAGACATGTGTGGAGCATTTCTCCCTGCGCCTCCACTAAAAATTGGGTACGTTCCTAGTCGGACTTTCACGGTTAACAAATGTTAAATAAAACAAAAATAAATTATGAAAAATTAATAATAACCAAAAAAGGTAAGTCTTGATTTTGTTTTATATCTTTTTCCTCTTTCTTCAAGTAAATTAATAGTACTTATCTATATTGTTATTACACACTATGCATCATGCATATAACGCAAACAACCATGTATGTAAATGTACGTGTGTTTGTGCAGAAAATACATTTAACTGAGCTTGCAAAACATTTTGTCTCAACTTAAGAAGCTGAAAGCATAGTTTACTGTACATTCATAAAAACGAATAGTAACCTGTGACATGACTCATAATAATAGTGCAAGGTATATAGTTACAAAAAGATCACTACTGTTTTGTAGTTCAGAACAGAAGAATAATTTAAGACAACTTCTGTGATATGAGCCCTTCTATTACATATGTCATATCCAGCTCTGGGTACACAGCAAACACATGAAGAAATGAGTGCAATAAGGAAAAACTGAAAAATCAACAACAACAACAAAAGCCCATCTACATTCTAGGCAAAACATGGAGAGGTTGACGTTAAGCAGAATATTACAAATATTAAGAAAATCAAATGCTTATGGCCAAGCAGAAAGTAACTGGACAGGTATTATGATCTAAACTGTGAATACAACTAGACTTCTCTTTACAGAAGTAGAGCAGAGGGTTGGTCAGTATGGTACAGCTGCATGACTACATGATTTAGGACACATGCATTTCCATTTAAAAAAAATGCATATATATAAATATATATACATATATAGGATCATGTATTGTGAAAAAGACCTGTGAGATGACTGTAGCACAAAGTAACAAGGGACTAAATCCTCGTGCACATCTGTAAATAGCAGGTGCTGTTTTAGGATCTTAGTTAGTGCACCTTTATGAAATTCATAAATCACTGCTCATGAATAGATGTTCTGCTGTTATTCACCTTTTTTTTCATTATTAACTACCACTATATCTACCTCTCTATCAGGCCTTGGCCAATACCCAAATGTAAGTGGAAATTTCTATATTTATACATATTTTTTAATGCTGTTTATTTCCAATAGTAAATAAATGTGCAAGCAGTTATTGGGTCATTCTCATATATCAATGGTGGAAAGTATCTGATTGATCTAAGGGTAACTTTGTTTCTGTCCCTAGACCTACAAATATACAAGCTGATTCTCAAAAGCAAAATTACTGTTTTCTAACCAGCCTATATGATGCAGTCACATGATATAAATAAGTTTTATTCTTTAAGTGAGATCAGGGCATATTTATCTATTAATACCTCATATAGCTGTTCGGGTCTATATTATTATATTGCATGCTTAGAAGAGTGAACGACACATAATCAACCTCATGTAAACGAAAGCTTACATCGTTGAAACCTCAGAACAGTGATTTTTTCAGAGAGAAAAAAAATCGCTGTTCCAAAACAAAAAAAAACAACTGTAAAACATGGATTTGGGGGGCTATGCCCCCCCCCCACACCCCTACTTAAATATACCAACTCCAAGATCGCACTACAGTGGCAAAAGTGACAAAGTAGCGAAAGCGGCCAAGCAAATTCTTTCCCAGGGAAAGACTTCTTTGAAAAGCCACTTCACTATTTTGCCTTTTAATGCTTTTCAGTTCGACAAAGATGCATTCGACAACCTTCATCTGTGACAGAGTAATAGGGAGCCAGCTGTTCTTTTGAGGTCACATTTTATGTTTTATGAAAAGTAGGCAAGACTTACAGGTCTTAGAATGTAAGGATGTTATCATATGTGTAAGTACTAGAGTTCAGTCTGAAACAGTGATCATACTGATTTGAGGCCATTATTTAAATACTGCAGATGAAGAACTGATGCAGTCCAGTTCAGCACAAGCAAACAATATGTTATGCCTCTTCTTGTGATTTAGAAATTATTTGATATATTACACTGTGCATGTGGGAGAAATTTAGGTTAATAGAAAATTAAAAGAAATATGTTGATTTACCTTTGCCTTGAGTCCCTGTCATATCCCTGTTATATTTCAGCAAAGGCCGACATCACTACTCAGACCAGTAATGAAATGATTCATTTGTAAATATATTCCAGTATTAAAACATCATATTTCTGTTTGAGATGGGTATATAATATCCAAATTATCTCATGTTCTAGGTTTCCAGTACTCACACTACATATATCTCTTGTGGGGAGACTGATGCGGCTGATTCCACGTTGTGTTTAAACTCGAAAATGTTGGCTCCGATATGAAGATGTTTTTGATACATATGGTGAAGAGCAATGCCCATTGCCATTGTTACATTACTGCAATATATAAACACTGCCAGAAACGGGTTAGCTTTGGACACCCAACAATTACGACCTGACTAGACATCTAAATATGACACATGTAATATGCAAACAGAAAACTTAATAGGTTTCATGTTATAGCATGCAAAACATTTCACCATATTAATGAGCATTACTCTGAGCAAATGGCTGCAGTGATAATGGGCTTGATGGTGAGTTCCTTAAATCATGCAATTGCAAAAAGGCATCTGGTTTTGGACATGAGCAGTCTGACTATGGTACACACACCAAGGTACTTTGCCAGTTATCATGACAAATGCTGTTAATGATATTAGATGATTACTGGGTCACAGAAAAATATGCAATCAATGACTAATTACCAGGTCATTCTAATATCTAGCTATTTCTTTGAAATAAATATATATTTTTTATGACAAAAGATAATCAGTTAATTACTATGAAGAAGAAGATGTGATTAAATTATCAGCATTCAATGATTAGTAGAAAAAAATTATATATATATCTACTGTCAAATATCGAAAGACCAAAATCTCAAACATTATTTTCGCGAGGTGAAAATCCATTTATCCATCCTCATCCTCTTTTTCCCCATAACAAAAGTTAAAAACCCAAATTATAGACTTTTTCCCAGGGCAAGTAAACACTTGCCCAAGACAACACAGTACACACTGAACCATCTGAAACCCACCTAAGTGGACGGCTACGTCCCTCATCCTCTGAACTATATATACCAACTCTGGGATCACACTACAGTGGGGAAAAGGGCATATTTCCCCACAAAAAAAGTACGTGGCTTGAGATTTTAACATTTTTCATTATTTTTGTCTCACAAAAATAACATTCAGAATTCTGGTATTTTGATATTTGAAAAGGAATATATATATACATATATATATATATATATATATATATATATATATATATATATATATTTTTTTTTTAAATTTCCTCTCCGTCTTTCCTATATAAAAACTAGGACATGACATGCATTACATATATATATATCCGTGTTTCTTCTCTTTTGGATGGGCTTTCACTGCTGGGTGTGGTGTGTCGCTGAGTTGCGGGTGTTTTATTATATGCAGTGGCTTTGGTGGAGGGGCACAGGTTTGAGAGTTGGTGTTGAGAAGTGGGGTGTTTTGAGTGTTGTTCGGCATTGTTCTGGATCAGGATCCCGGGTGGATTGCCTGCAGAGGTGGGTTTGTTCTGCTTTCTAGGCAGACATTTGTTGTTTGGAGTTTTGCAGTTTCCTTGGCTGGGTGTGGTGTGAGAGGTGTGTGTGGGTGAGCTATGGTTGCAATCCTGTACCCCCCTTTTTTCTGTTTTTTGGTGCTGGGGTTTCTCGGCTCATCGGTGGTGGTGGTTTTTGAGCAGTCGTGTGGTGCGGGATCCATTGGTGGGGTTGGTGTGCCATTTTCAACTTGATGTGTTTGCCTCAGTGGAGCTGCGACTGGGTTTTCATGGGCTTTGGGCTGGTCAGTGCATGCATGTGCGGCGGGTGCCTCGGCTGTGTTGGGTTTGGTAAAGTGGTGCTGAGGTGAGATCGGTGGAGATGCAAGTTTCTCTTTTTCTTTTGCAGCATCTTCTCTACCCAGACATGGCTAGCTTTTGGGCTGCATACGAGATGCTGGCCTAGAAGTTGGTCCACAGGATGGAAAGCACTCTGATTGTGCGTATGGTGTTGGTGACATTCATTTTGTCATCCTCTGCTGTTGCCTACAAATAGCTACATTCAAAGTATAATTCTTTGCAAGTCACTTAACTAGATTATGGTGATGAGTTGCCTTTGAAAAATTGTATTTGTCTCTTTCATGTGTTTCTGGTTAGAAACTCATAAGCACAAAGGCTGGCTGATGCAATGAAGATAGGGTGGGAAAATGAGGGATAGCAGAGAAATGTTTATTTATGTAAATCGCTAGGACCCATGCAAAGTGCTACTAGTGGGATGCTATGATGGGCTATTCAAAAATAAATAAATAAAAAAGGGGGAAAGGGAAAAGGAGCCGAGCTTTCACTCTGTGAGGTGGGCATCTCACAGATGCCCATCCTGCTTCAGTCTACATGTGACATGGAAGGATGGGGGCATGATGGTTGGAGGTTTGCTGTTTTCAGGCGGTTCGCTGCTCATGGTCCTGGTTCATTGGTGGCATGCTTACTTTGTTTCCTGAGGTGGAGTTGGCTTAGAACTGTCAACTCATTTTCGCGGCTGAGAAATGCTTAATGCTACAGCTGGGCATTCGCGGTGGTGGCTGTGGGTATTCCAGCTAGTACTTTATAATGAGTGAGCGGCTATGCTTAATGCAGCCAGAACTGGGTATTATGTGGCTTGTTATAATTGGTCTGTGCCCACTAGAGTCGCGGGGGACATTTTGTGGAGTTCAGCAGGCTACCAGCAGATAGTTGCTCATTGAGCATGCAAATTGTTCTTAATGGTTAGGAGGGGAGGGCAGGGTTAAAAGAAGTACATTTTTGGCATCTTAGATTTTTGAGTTTGGTTGTGGGTTCATTTGGCTCTTGTTGAGGAGCGGTGCTGTCATCATCAGAAGAAGAAGAAGAAGAAGAAGGGAAAAAAAAAAAAGGCAAGTTTGACTGCATGATGGTCCCATCCCTACGCTGGGCCATTGTCCCCTCGTGATTGATATTTTGTTTAGATTGCTGGCCTTGAGATGTTGAGAGGTATGTAGTGTGTGGACATGGTTTTCTTTGTCCTTGGGTGTTGAGTTCTCGATGGCTGTGGCTTTTGCGTTTATTTCTCCTAGTGGGGAATGGGGCTCTGTGGCTGTTGCATATTAAAGCTGTGCCATTACAGGCCCAAATTATTTTTCAAAGTTTTGATAGAGGGCACAGTATGCAGTGTAAATGTTAGGAGTTTGTGTTTAAGCTACATGCTTGCTGCTAAGGAGATTTCCCCAATAGTCAGTAGTGTGTCTTTTATTATTTGGACTTTTGATGTCTGATTGCCCGACCATGGAATGGTTTGTAATAAAAAAAAAAAAAATTTTGCAAATGACATAAAGATTATTAGTGTAGCTACTAATAGTAATACTGTTGCTCCCATAAGGCAAAGTGACTGGATTCGTGAGACCGGATGGGCCATCAAGTGATCATTTCGCGGGCTAGGATGTGTGGCAAGCAACAAGAAGGCTTGTCCTGCATGTTAAGAAGTAATGGTGGCTTAGGGGAGACTTGAGAGCTTATGATGTCACCTGCACTCAACTGCTATCATGGCATGCAGGTCTCTTGGTGTCGTCCAGGACAGATGTAGTGGTTCACAGAAATGTTGGTTTGGGGGGATTTCAGGAGTGCTGTTGGGTAAAGATCTGAGTGTTATCATGGAAGAGGATAGATTTGTTAGAGTATTAAACAATAATACAGGGGTTAGATATTATATATTTTCAGAGTGGAGATAACTGCAAAAAACAGTATACTTGATACTATTTGCAGCTGGGAACATGTTCTTATGGTTTCATTTGATATATGTATGACTGCCTGTGTTTTAAGTGATATTCCAATATGGGTGTTAAAGGTCAGTTGTGTTGGTCCTTTGTTCACTGTTGTCATTGAGTTTGTACAGGATTATTGAACACTGGAGCTGAGAAGGACAAGAAATGAGCATTAGGTAAAGAAAGGATAGAAATGCTATATTGAATTGGGGCGAAGGGTGTTCAGAGAAGTGCTGGTACAATACATTGGTACAGATTTCACAGAATGTCCAGATTTTCTCATGTTGGCTTTCTTTGTACCAGTCTGATTTCTCGCCATGCCAACGAAAATGGGGATTTCGACATGACATGTTAAGTTTGTAGGAAGCAATGTGAGGGTCCTTCTGGGATTTGGGCCTTGGTTCTGCTTTTATTGTTTAAAATTGCTTGTAATGTAAATATGATGGGTGACTAACCCCAGGCAATAATTGTGAAGTTGGTTGTAAAATTTTGAAACTTCAGAAAAATAGAGCGACTGGGTTTGTATTAACTTTATTACGGGAAGAATTTCTTGGTGAAGCAATGGTGTAGTGTTAACTTCTGAAGGCTGGCAGGTAAAGTTTTTTTTTTGTTTAAACCAAATGCTCTGGCCCTCAATTTTAACATCTTGGAAGGCTGGTGGGTAGGGGGTTTTAAAACCAACTGCTCTGGCCCCCACTTTTAACATCTTTGCTGGGCACTTGCTGTGCACACCAGTTTTAAGGTTAACATTTTGGTGGAGAGATGTTTTCAGAAAAATTGAGATTGGCTTGGATGCCCCTGTGCATGCATGGGATGGGGGAGGGGAATGGCGTGTGGATGCTGCAGTTGACCTGTAACAGACTTCGTTTGACTATTTGATGCCTGCTTGGTCGGAGTCCAAGGGTGAGGAATGTGAGCTTGGTGGGCTGAGTGGTTGGCTTGGTGGAGGGGACCCTGGTTTCCTTGGCGGTGGTGGAGCATTGGCCATGGTGCCTCCTGTTCTGTCTCTTGGCAACGTTTCTACAGCTAGGTGTTGCATTGCAGAGGTGTGGTGTCTGTTTAAAAGGTAGAGTTAATGTGACTCTTTGTAAAGAGACTGACATTCAAACATTACAGCCCAGCAGCCCTCCAAAGCCCTGCTGAGAAATAATAATGTGCAAAGACATAGCATTGATCAGAAAGCATGTGATAGGAGACTCTGCATTGGTGGTCTGGTTATGCAGTGTTGGGCTGGTTGGCTGGGTTATTTTCAGGGGCTGATCGGTAACTAGGAATAACAATGGCTTTTGCACATGGGTGTACCATTAGGGCATACCTCTTGGCTGTTACTGGAACTGTTGCACCTCATGTTGCTGAGCAGATAGTTTATCGGTCATGAAGGACTAGGTTTGAATTTAAGATTGGGGAAGGTGGCAAGCTATAACAGGGAAGGGATATGCTGACTGCTGTATAGTTATATTAATACTTAATTTGTTATTTGTAAATGAGGAAATGTTGATTCAATTTAACATTCAGTTGCAACATGTATATTTGTCGTGGCTTCGTGATAAATCACATTGTCTATGGTGTGTAGGGTCCTGGGTTCGAGTTTAGCATAGGCTGTTTATTTAGAAATTAATGACAGACATTTGAGCTTAGTACTTCATACCCTTCAAAATTCATTTTAATAATTAGTCTGTTAGTCTAGCAACTTAAGCTTTGCCCTTATATTTTGGGCCCTGCTTTATCATAGATGTGGGTGGTGGTGGTACATTCCTTCCCAGGTTGGCAGGATAGGTTTTTTGAAGATGTCTTTGAATGCATGTTATGTATTTTGGATGACTTAATGTCTTTTCTTTCTTGCAGATGGTGTCTTGGAATGCTGTGGCTGTAGTTTGGAATAGGTGGGTGTAAGATGGCGCCTTCTCCTTACATATTAGAGGATTTATTTTTGTCTTTTCCTTTATAGATAATGGTGTGACTATTTCCAGTGATGAGATACAGAGTTCGCATGATCATGCTTTGGTGTCAAATAAGCGGTGGGGTCAATGGACAACACTGAGGTGGCAGATGAGATGTGCAGAGTGGATTTTACTTGATTGGGTGAAGGAACATGGACTCGACAGGCAAGATTAAAGGCTGAAAAATGTGGCAGCTGATGGAGGGGTATGAAAGGAGGTTGGTTTTCCAGCAGTGCAGCTGAATATGTAGTCACAAGGTAATGTCTTGTTTGCTTGAAATTGTTGCGGAGTATCAGAATTGAATTTCACATTGTATTGTTAGCTGGAGTCTTCCTTGCTAGGGGTCGGGTAATGTTGGTAGTTGGAGTTAAGTATTCTTGCTCCAGTGGCAGGTGATGCTTTGGTAAGCATTAGGTAATTGCCAGGGGCTGGTGATTTCTGGGTAATGTACACCAAATGATGTTTGGCGTGACCCTTCCCTTTATGGGAAGTGGATTGAACAGTTTTGGGTAGAAGAGAGGGGGAACAGCCTGGTCAGGCTGGTTGGCAGTGAACAGGGATAGGCTTGCCTTCTTCTGTTTCCCTTCTGATGTCTGTGGAAAGAAAATGAGTAGTTGGAGGAAGCTTGCTGAATGGCTAGCAAGCTGAGGTAAGGATGGTGCTTATTTGGTGGATGGTAATTCAATGGATGGTGCATGAAGTGAGTTGGGACGCTGCTTCATAAGTAAAGTAAGTGAGCAGAGGTATGGACCCTGCTTGTTGGGCATGGTGAGTAGGTACACTGCCTTGATTAACATTACAATGAATGGTGTATGAAGTGAGATGAGACGCTGCTTCATAAGTAAAGTAAGTGAGGAGAGGTATGGACGCTGCTTACTGGGGCAGGGTGAGTAGGTACGCTGCCCTGATTAACACTACAAGGATGTTGTGCTGTATTTAGAATCAATTATATCATGAATAGTTGTAATAAAGTTGGTGATCAAAGCTATGTTATGGAAATTTAATAAAGGTCGTCAAATGTCATTTGGTGTGATGTGTGTTATTGAAGGGGACTGGGACAAATTTAATTATCTACACCTTTAAAGACCTTACTTTGACTCTCTGACCAAAATAGCTATGGTAATGTAATAAATAATGCAATTTATACCCTCCTGTACTCCATTGAACCTTTACCATCTTAGCTCCTCATCTCTTCCTCTGAAATATATCCATCTCTTCCATTATCTCACTAAAGATACTTTCTTCATCTTTCTGACCCATACCCAGTGACAGCTTATATATTTCTTGCTTGTCCTGCAGTATTTTTCTTTGTTTTTAATCATTTTCTTCTCTGCATAGTCTGTCTTTTCATTTCTTCTGCAAATCTTTTCTGTCTCAATATCTTACCTCTTACATTGTTCCACCTTTCTGCAACTCTTACTGTTGTACTTTCTCAGAAATGCTTAATCTTTCTAGCTAGTTTTATACAATTAGTCCAGCTGGTCACTGTAAATTCTATCAATATTTTAGTATGTACTGACTAAGAAAGATGTTGTCTCTGAAAACCTCACTGTTAACTATGTCATTGCTGTTAAATTCAAATGAACAAAAAAAATTCAAAATTTCTATTAGGTGCTTTACTCCCAGAGGCCTGCACTGAAAATAAGTCATTTTTGTACCCAGTTGGGCAATTCTGGTAAACAAAGGCAATAAACAAATAAATGTATTCATACATGCCATACTCACACACACATATTATTCCAAGATAATTTTTAAGGACATGTTTATTCTGTACAGATTCATACACACACACACACACACACACACACACACACACACACACACACACACACACACACACACACACACACACACACACACATACATGCTTCCACACAAACAGAGATGTCTTTGCAGTACTTACCTGCTGCATTGATAACAGCCCATCTCCTGCAACAAGAGTGAATAAGCGGGTATAGTCTGTCAGAGGACAGTGTAAACATTTTTCACTTCATTCCTCAAATAACACTGTTGACCTATTGTTTAAATCACGTGACTGCTCTACTCTGATCTCAGCCTCTAGAATGTTCATATATCTAGTTAGTATTGACTGCACTCCTATACTGGCACATTTGCATGTGGTCTTTGCCAGTGAGATACATAGAGCCCTATGGAACAGAGCTTTCTTACCATTGTACTGCTGCATCAGTGTGTGAATTGTTCTGTCATAAAACACTGACTAACCCTGCCACAAATAGCATTGTGCATGTGTTTCTCAATTCTGGTTACAGTTTTAATGGAAGTGACCTCCTGCCATTGCAAGGAATGCTATAGAACTGGGGAGTACAATAGCCGCACCCTGCAAGTCATGATCCAGTCTACCATATCATTTTATGTCCCATGAACAAAAAATTGTATACACCCTGCTACAGAAAGAGGTGATATAACTAGTAGAAAAGGCAAGATTGCAGTGTGTGGGGAAGAACATAGATCTGAGCAGGGAAACAAATGGGCAGTCTGATTAGTTGCACAACAATTGTGTGTGTGTGTGTGTGTGTGTGTGTGTGTGTGTGTGTGTGTGTGTGTGTGTGTGTGTGTTTAACTTAAAGGATGCAGTTTTTACCCCTAGAGATGTTTGTGATTGCATATTATATATGAATATGATATATGTAGAAGGAGAGAGAGAGATAGGTATACACACAAAGATATCTGTGAATATGTATAAAACAGTCATATTTGAAAACACATGCAGAACAGAAAGTGTCTAATGAATCTTTTTTGGGCATTTCATGTTTGTTAGTGTATCCCAACAGATATACATATTTCAGAATAAATACTAATGATAAATCAGGTTTGATAAAAGAATGGCATAAATCAAAAGCATATCTGGTAACGGTTCATTAAAAATCAGCAGCTTCACAAACATGTGTATGTGCTTCCTAATTTATGGATACTGTTTAGCTCACTGTCTTCGGCATGTTGGGCCAGCTGCAATTAGTTTGTACTGGCTCGTTTATAAATCCCTCACACAGCGTGGAAAAGAGAAGACTGTTACTCTCTCTCTCTTTCTCTCTCTCTGCTTGATAAAATGAGACAAGCCAGCCACATGAAGATGGATATCTGTCTGAAGTAAGAATGACAGGGACATGCCCTATATGCATATGTTGTTTGACCTGGATCATAAAATTACTCAGGAGAGTAGGTGAAAATGAAATGCAGCAGAAGCCAATGTATTACCCCACTTGTGATATGATACGCATACTACATTAGTTTTCAATGGATTTATTCAATCTGGTTAAAATCAGACCTAAATTACTTGCCCAGAACTTTGCAGACAGGCTTTTTTAGTGACAAAAATTCTGCATGCTGCCATTAGAATAACATTTTTTTTAATAGCAAATGCAGCCCCATCATTGAACTCACATTCAGTGAGTTAATTTGTCAAGTATAATTTCATGCCAATATATGGTCTATTTTTATAACATTGCTCAGACTTTACCCTGAAAACTATTTTATTTCACAGTGAAAATTGCTGCCAGTTGACATGCAGTTGCATATCATATGTCTTGTATATGAAATGTCCTTTATTGGGGGAGATTGAGCTAAAGTGTTTAGTGTATTTTTCCCAGTGACACAAAAATGTTACCAAATACCAAGTGCACAGACCAAAAACAATCCCTTGCATTCAATGAAATGTTCATCACGCATTCTAATTGTACAGCTCTTGTTGGTCAATCAGTAAGACAGTGAAAAAATGTGATTGATGGACTGGTATGCCTGCAGTGACTAATAGCTCGTTACCACCTCATTACCACCAACCTGAATCAAAACTATAAACACTAACTCTGTGAGACTTAATCACACAAACCATTCTCCCTAGCAGCCCAGGCATTGCTTTAACAAATGTGCATACACAACCACACACACATATTTAGACAGCTACACACACGCGCACAAGCATCTAAAATTTGAATTCCCTACTAAATTCCCTATTGTAACTAACCAGGAAGCTGCACACTGTCATACAGACACTCAGGCACACAGACACACACACACACACACACACACACACACACACACACACACACACACACACACACACACACACACACACACACATGCGCACACATATACACGTTTTCAGCCTCATCATACATACATCTATATACATATAACACACACACACATACACACACACACACACACACACACACACACACACACACACACACACACACACACACACACACGTGCACGCATGCACGCATGCACACACACACACACACACACACACACACACACACACACACACACACACACACACACACAAAGTCATTCTCATCTCATATCTTCACTGAACCTGGTCCCAAAGAACTGAATGGCTGACCACCGTGTTTTTATAATGGTATCCTCTTCCTTTACTCAGACAAGTTATTCTCTGAATCACTTGGCAAAAGAAATTGGAAGCAGCAGGCATTTCCAGGGAAGATTGCATTGTTGGTTAGCATTAGATACTCCCCCGGATTGCTGCATAGGAATGTGACTTCAGCAGTCAGACTCCTCTCAGTGCTGAGCCCCATGGGTGGTAAACAACAGTGGCAGACTAATCCATGAATATAAAGGCTTAGCATGGTATAGAAATCTTCAAAGCTATGGTTTCCATATAATACTAAGCCTCGCTGAATTCCAGAGTATACTTTTTCAGCAGGATTTCCCCATATGGCAAAGATGGATTTTAACCTGGAACAATGCAGCAGCTTCTGGTTTCATTCAATTGCACAAGTAAAAGAAATGTGACCAATCACCTACAGGTAAGAGATAATGTCTGTCATTATACTGAACAACGTAGGCACATAATAATCTAAAGATTGTTTTAGAATGTCATGTGATACCATTTCTTAATTTTGAATTTGATTTCTGAACATATTCGAGGTTTTGCATTTCTACATTATTTGCTCTATCTAGAATTACTTATAGATCGCTGTCAGTGTTAATGGCTCAACAGGTAGTGCACTCACTTCTGGTAGTGGAAGATCTGAAGGCTATGGTTTCTATTTCCTCCCAAACAATAGGATTAATTTCTTCAAGGTCTTTATTATTAGTTCAAATGCACAATTGAACGCCGAAACATGGAACTGGGAAGTTCGAAATGTCAAATTAGCAAAGCCGCAAACACGGCTTTGCTATTTCCTCTACTGTGGTGTGATCTTGGAGTTGGTATATTTAAGTAGGGGGGGTGTGGGGGGCACAACCCCCCATGTTGGGGGTGTGGGGGGGCCAAGTCCCCCACATTAGAAACAGTCTGAAGTGTACATGTGTTTTTTGGTTTTGTACCGGAACAGTGATTTTTTTTCCCTGAGAAAAAAAATCACTGTTCTGAGTATTCAAAGTTATTGTATTTCAAACTTCCAGGTTCGACATTTACATAGTCGAACTTATGACAGTTTGACTATGTGATATATACCCATTTCTTCAATACTAGCTTTGCATTATGTGCTTCACACTTATGAGGGTGCCATCTTTAGGATGAGACTTTAAACCCTAGATGCCTTCATCCTGAGTTGAGTTCAGGTCAGGTGGATATAAAAGATTCCATGGACTTATCAAAAAAGTAGTGAAAGTTCCATAGGGCATTTTCCAAATGTCCCCTAGTCAGTATGATTACTACCTTGAGTCACTAGTGAAAAATGACCCCTTGCCTAGTGGGGCTAACCTAGTCAACAAAGGGCAAACAATTAAATAGATGCATTGAGCTGACTGGATTAGCAGTGATAAATGTTCCTACTACCTCAGATTAACAGCTGCTCATTACTCTCTCCTGTTAAAATGCAATGCATTTTTTCTGTTCTTTAAATATGCCAGTATTGTCAAACATAGAACAGTCTTTTCCTGATGGAAAATAGGATACTCTAGACATGGGAGAGTTTGCATCACTTTGTTAAGTTATCAAAGAGGTGCCCTAGACAACATAAGGTCAGCCAGCCTAACAATAAGTGCAAAGTCGTGGACCTCTATAGGAGTGGCTGGAACCTAGGGAAATAAGTACCAGGTATTCTTTCCAGCAAATCCAGTTGGATAAATATGACTGACTTTATTTCCATAATAACTAGGTTTATGGACAACAGCTATGCAGTCATCATTCAGCAAAGTAGTCACTGAAATGGGACACCTAAAGGCAAAGTAACCAGTAACAGGCAACATTAGCTAATTGACTGAAGGCTCTAGCACATTGTATTCTTATTACAAATAATTTTACATTCACAATCTGTTAACAGGTATATTTTTATAACAACGGCTTAAATACGTATAATGAGGCTGATGACATAGAAAGTTTGTAGCACTTATGAGATGTGGTCAATACGTGCAGTGCTCTCTCATGTGGAATTCTATTTCAGTTCAGAGAATGCAGTACCATGCATGGGCTGTGCAATTTTAGTTGCAAGGAACTACTATCTAGTTGCAACTCTGTACTAACATGGTGAAAAATGCATTGCCATTTTTATAACATGGAAAAAAGTAACCATGACAAGCAGTGACACAACTCTGGCAGTGTAAATGTTATACCCATGTAAATCACTCCTGACTCCCTTTGCAGTTTTCTATGACATGTTTAAGTCTTGATAAACTATACCAATTTCCATATTGTCCTGCTTTACTTGTTACCATAGAATTTCTGCCATCATTCAGTTGGATTGGTTTTATGTACTTCAGTATGTGCTAAATATTTACCTCAGATTGTATCTGGTAGTCTTCCCAATGCACAGATCACCAGTATTGCCTCAGGGGAAACCTTCATGTCATCCTCTCCTTGCCGACAATGCAAGATAAATGAGAATGCTTTTATTCAGCATGCAGGGAATTATTTTTTTGTGCCTATATATGAAGTATTCATCACAGAAACTCTTCTGATGCATCTGGTAGTTACATCAGCACTATTATACTCGACATTTGGTCCCTTGGCATCATATAACGCAACTGATTGCTCATTAGAAACATGCAGACTTTCACAGGTTACTTTTCAAATGCACAAGCTGCCATTTCAATGATTCATTGCAACAGGGCAAATAATTTTTCTTCCTTCAGTCAGAGCAAATATTTCCTTTTTTAAATAATTTCTTCCCCATTGCGTGCTGACCGTCAGCCTTTTCTTCCTCAGATTCCATTGAATAGGTGGATTTGTGACTAGGCTTCTAATTATGCCCCACTTATGCCTGCAATTGGTAGATGCAGAATCTTTTTAAAACTTCTAAAATGTGGATATAACAAAATGACTAAGACAAGAACCCCAAAAAATTACATATAACTTTATTAACTCTAGCTGATACAAAGCCTTCAAGGAGTGTTAAAAAACATTGTCAAACAGCATAGTTAAATACACCCATCAATTAAATAACAAATAAAAATACAAAACTAATTAAATAAGCTATCCAATTACAATCTAAGTTAAGACCTGAGGGACACAAAGTATTACATTTTAAAATAAAAATAGTTTCTTTATACATTAATTTTCTTTTGTAAGGATTTTCTGAACAAAAACACATAGATACTTTCTCTAAAATTGTTGCCTTCAATGCACTAGAATCTGAATCATGAAATTGAGCAAAATGACTAGCTATGGGACTTTCAATCTTACTTTGTCTGATGTTTCTCATATGATCTTGTAATCTCACTTTGAATTTCCTCTTGTTCTCCCCAATATAAAACAAATCACAAGGACACTTGAGAGCATAAATAATGCCCTCAGTTTCACAATTATAAACATCAGAAGGGAAGAAAAAAGTTCCATTCCTATAATCAAATGTCCTAACTACATACTGGCAAGCACAACGATTTCCACAAATATATGTACCTAAAACACCAAAAGAAACAGGAACAGTAGAATGGGGTAAACAAAAATAATTGTGAACTAAAATATCCTTCAAATTTTTTTCCCCTTCTATAAGAAATACTCAGAGAAGACTAAAATAAACCAGCCAGCGCTCTCTAAATTTAAACAAAAAAGCACAATAATGCTTAACTAAAGCAACTACTTCTGAATTAAAAATGCTGTAAGTAGTAACATAATAAATTCTACATCTAGTTTGCTCATGTACACTATACCTAGTAACATTATTTGTAACACATTCATCTTCAACGGGCCTCTGAAACCTAGGGCCATCAAAAGTCTTACAGACAGCAGATCCAGTTCATAGTCATAACCTCTTGTACAAAATATAGAAACCATCTTCTCAATTTCATTATGCAGGTCTCAATCATTATTATATTACCTGCTAAGGCAAATATATTCACCATAAAGAGAGCATTGAGAACTTGGGGGGGGGGTGGCAACTACATCCATCCAAAAAATGTCCCCCATCCTCAAATTTCCTATGAATAGTAGTAAATAATTTATCAAAACTGATAGAAAAATTCACATCCCACAAATAATCTGTCTAGCAAACTGGAGTCCAGCAAATGAAACCCAAATCTATTAACTTGTAAAGAATTATAAAACTGATGAACTATATCACACCCCTCTTTAGAAATAAAACACAAATCATCAATAAAATGGTAATACCACAAGCTTGTTAAAAAAATCACATTGATAAAGATAGTCCAGTTCAAACAAACCCATATTCAAGTTAGCATACATGGGTGCAAAAGATGCCCCCATAGCAGTATCTCATAACTGATGATACAAACAACCATTAAACATAAAAAAGTTATAAAATTTTAAAATAAAAAAAAAATTAAAACGTAATACTTTGTGTCCCACAGATCTTAATTTAGACTGTAATTGGAGAGTGCTTATTTAATTAGTTTAGTATTTTTATTGGTTGTTAATTAATTGATGGATGTATTTAACTATGCTGTTTGACTCCTTGAAGGCTTTGTATTAGCTGAGGCACTAGAGTTAGTAATTTGTTGGGTTCTTGCCTTAGTCATTTTGTTATTTGCCTTTTTCATGATTTTGTGGTTTCTTTAAAATGTGGATACACTCTGCACTAACAGAATAACACACTGCCCACTCCCATAGGTTTATTGAGAAGTTATGAGTTAAGCACTATTGTCTGATTTCTTGAAACTATTTTTAAATACCAGTAAAATGGTTATATGATTTCAGTCACATGACCATAATCCCTCTGATACGACAAATTTAAAATGAATAATGGGAAAGTTTTTGAGGTATTTGTATTTATTTATTTATTTTGTTGTTTCATTTTGATAGAGTTCAACAGACCTTTTCAAAATTGTCCAATATTTATGATATTAATTGCATTACTTATTTGGAACTTAAGTTAAGTCCTGACTTTAATAAAAAGGCATTTATTTTAACCTTTTTGAGTTAATAACTATACTTTTCCTGTGACCACCTCCTATAGCATAAGAAGGGATTTGTTAAAGGACAGACTGTCAGATGATGGAATGTTCCTAAATGAAATTCAGATAGCTAAGAACATGATCCCTGGGAGCACGTACCTAGCTTGAAATGCTAGAATATTTATCAAAAGAGACTTGTGGAGAAAACAATGAACATTTTAATTCACTTTTTAAGAAATATTGGCTGGATTTAAAAATAAAAGACAATGAATAATAGTGAGAGAAAGCAATTAGACTAATATTATGATAGTTCTCTAAAGTTGTGGGAGATACTGATAAAAATGGGAATTTACTATAAGATCTAGACCCTTCAGAGAATTTTTTAGGAGAGAATTCAAACTGTGTTTATAAAAAGGGGGCTTAAAATATTTGACTGAGGTAGAAGTAACACAAATAAAGGCACCATTTTTATTCCAAGTAAAAGGAAATATAATTGTAGTACTAGAGTAGTAGTATATTTAGCTAGATATGCATTGTGTGATTAATTTTACGTGGGCAAGATGTGGAAGGCATTGAGAAATAGAATATATGAATATAAATGTAGTATTAGAAAATTTATATGAATATTTTTATACAGACAAGTGAATATCTATGCCAGTTTTAGACAATTAAGGAAATGCCTCTAAAATTAAAAATGTAATTCATAATATAATCAGTCAATGCCTCTGGATGAAGACTATCAAAAACAATTGTTTTTAAATTAGCACCTCTTCCTTGAAAGTGTTGTCATCTGAAAACAGTGAGGATAGTCCGACATACTGCTACTAACATTTTTATTGATGTTCCAGTTCATTTGCACATATATTTTTTTAAAAGGGCATTAGTTATGAATAATAATCTGTAACTGAATAGAGGTTTAAATAACAATCTTTTTGGGATATTTTATTTGTTTAACTATTTATTCAAAGGTTAAGTGGACTTGTCTATTAACATTTTTCAGCCATGACCTTAGTGCAAAGAAGAGGCAATACATTATGGTCTTTCTAATCAAAAATATTACATACAGAATAAGTACATAGCAAAATTCATAACACAATAGTGAGATTTAGTACTGGGTGACATTACGATCCAGTCAGTGTGCATTGAGACACACACACACACACACACATACACACACACACACACACACACACACACACACACACACACACACACACACACAAACACACACACACACACACACACACACGCATGCATGTCTGCTTTCCCATGGTTCCCCAATCCCTTTAAAAGTTGAAGTAGCCATAGGGAATGTAGATAGCGAATCTCCCAACCTCTAATCCCAGTACTGCCTTTGATGCCATTAGGGCACTTTAGTGTATGTAATTTCAGATGTCTACTCATCCCCCCACACCCACTGCCCAGTGCACTTTTGGGGCAAATATGGCACTAATCCTTTTGGCCTTTTGCAATATCGCAACATGGTTGGGACAGTCATGCTGAACTACATGAGTTAACAATTTCTTGAATTGCTAGGCCATGTTGAAGCCTTCCTGAAGGCAGATCCAGAGGCAAGAACACATGGATAATCAGTACATGTCTCTCCACTAGAATGTCTTGTTAAGATTTAGCATTGCTGCATGGTCAACCAAACACAGTGCTGCATGTCTTCATGCTAGGGCACTATGCAGCACCATGTTAGGGCAAATCCTGAAATGGGAAAAGATATTGCAACATGTAGATAGAGGTGTAGACACCGTCAGATCTTCTTATATTCCATCCATAATGTAGACTTTGCTGATTTTTATAAATTTTTATTTTTTATTTTGGAGAAAGTAAAAAAGCCAGAAAGATATAATATGTTAGTTAAAAATGAATTGTAGTGGCAGCTTTGTTTTGAGGTGGATAAATGGGATAATATTAATGATAACATTTCAATCAGTAGTATTCTAAATGAAAAAAAAGGACAAGATAAAACGAAATGAATACCTGAATATTTATTGTTCTTGTATGATTATGTTAGTCACACAACTTACTGTGTTTTATTTAAATTTTGGAAATTGCAAATTATTTGTATTTTAATGAAGTCTAGTATCTGAACTAGATGAACGTGCCTAATTTTCAGTAAATTTAATGTGATTGGACCAAGTGTGATTTTTGTAAGATATGATAAGTCAATAAGCAGATTAAGGCATACCTCTCAACCTCTTAGAGCAAGAAATCTGGACAAGGCCATAAATAATGGGGTGACAAAGGCTCAAAAATAGGGATACTTTTTTAAATATTGTTCTTATAAACTCAGACGGTTGATAGACGTTTTGAACTAGCATGAGTTTTCCGAAGGGTATGAAGTCTGAAACTCAAATTTCAGCCATTATTTTCTGACTTCAACCCCCAATGATTTGCCAGAAAACCACAGTTTTATGAGAAATAGACCAAAGATATTAAGCAAAAATCAGGCTATTCTGTGAAAATCTGTACATTTGAGAGGTATTGATTAAGGCAATGTTTATGTCATTGTATTACAGCCCCTTTTTGTAGCTGACAGGGAAACAATGCAGTAATGAAGTACAACTAAATGGTCAAGGTAGCTGTTTTGGGCTTATATGATCAGTGCTTGAATCGTGCACCATTATACCACCAATGCCCTAATGAAGTGCACGCATGTCATTACTGGAAATTCTGTTTACTTCCTCAGGATTCATGACTTACTGTAGCACATTTGCAATATAGATCGTATTCAGCAGTATATCAGTGTACTGATAATAAAGGACCTACACATTAACACCGATGGATAACTCAGGAAAAACAAAGGATGGAATTCAAATGTTAAACTGAACTTAATGAATCTAAACAATGCATTTATAACAACTAAACCACTGTAGACCCATAGATCCACAGCTCAATATATGTATGTGTGTGTATATATATATATATATATATATATATATATATATATATATATATATATATATATATATATTTTTTTTTTTTTATTTAAAACTAATTCTGAGGTCTGTCAGCCTTAGTAGTAAGGGTAAAATTTCCTTTCTTTCAAAGCTGAACAATCTTGGATTTAATAGACAATTGTACATATGATAAAATGACATTCATTGAGTAATGGTCAATGAGAGAGTCCTCCTCACAGCATTTATTTACAAATAGCTGCAATCCAAATAACAAGACAAGAGTGTAGGCGACAGGGTCCAATTATTACAAAGTGCTATGAAGTAAGTTACGCAAACAGAAGAAACATTCTTGTTGTCTTCACTGCACTTACTAGTACATTACTATTTAATTTCTGTGTTTTAAATTAATGAACTGGAAATGAAAAGCACATTGTGAGGTAAATAAATAAATTAATTAACACAATGTTTTAATTTAGGAAATCAGAGCTCCTGCAATACTCTGTGCAAAAGTAGGTATAGGGCTTCATGTGTACAGTAAAAATTTGAAGTATAAATAGTTAATGAACTTTTCCAGTATCATCAACATAGGAAACAATAATAAATTAGCAGTTATACTTTAAGAAATATGGCCTGTATAATTCAAAATATATATATGTGAGACAAATTCTATGTAAATAACATAATTTCAAAGCTGACACATGGTTTGATCCAACAATGATTAAAATGTAGGAGAACAGAAAACCAATTCCTGAAAGGAATGGTACAACAGTATGCAATAGGAAACAGCAGACTAACAACAGATGAGGTTTGGCAACAAGCCAAGTTGTCCTGGGACATCTTCAAGGGGTGTTAGGTTGATATTAATGGGAGTTCATTGGGCTGGGGAGGTGAAAGGGTTAAACGGTGGGAGGGTTGATTGTAAGGAAATGAGATTAGGATGGGAGGTGCTTAAGGGATTTAGATGAGTGTAGCTGGGTAAGTAATCACATTTTGGCATTAAATTGCTACAGCAGGTTCTACGTCCACGACGACTTCTAGGTGTTGGTGGGGTCAGGTAGGCCTTAGACTAGTGGTCTATTGAAGAGGTGGGTTATGTTCATTATCTGGGTTTGGTTAGCAGTACTTGTTAGAGTTTTTATAGCAGTAGTAGACTGATTTGGCGGGGAAGGGCAGTTCTAGTGTATAGCTTTAAGCCGTGGTGATTTAGGATGGTAGCATTTTGATTCCTGCAGGGGGGAGGCATGCTACTGCACATCCATTAATATGTACTAACTAGCTGCCTAAAGTGTTGGTCATTGTGTAATTTGGCATGTTTGAGTCAGTCAAAGCTGCATTTGTTGAAATTCCAGCGTCAGTTCAGGAGTGTGGGTCTGATGTTGCTTTTTTTGGTTGCTATTTGCCATTGTGGTGGTTGATGGTGAAGCCAGGGCGGTCAGCTTGGGCAGGTGTGGTGTTCTCTGAGGTGGTGATGAGTTTCTGTTTGTTCCTTTTGTGCTGGCCACTCGGTGCATCACAAGTGTTTTTTCACAGGCTGCAGGTATGCTCTGACAGTAGGGGCAATGCACGCGCTGTCCATTTTGGGGTATCTGTGTGTTCACTTGGTGGATTGGTCAGATATCTAATAAAAAAAAAAAAAAAAAAAAAAAAAAGCCACTCCAAGGAAGGTTTTGTCAGCTAGGTGGAGATTAGGAGCAGGATAGGTGTTTACCCTCCTTTTCTGGCAGTGCTCCTGAATTCTACATGGCAAGTGGAGAGGAGCCATTGTGGTGCTTTTAACCTCGACATTAGAGGGCATTTGCAGACTTGGAGATGTGACGTGCACGTGTTTGGCCATCCTCAGCCCCTATCGACATGAGGTCCTTCAGTTGAGTATGGCTGTAATGCTGGTTACGATGTTCATTCATGCTGTTTCGGCAAAGTGATGGCAATTATATTAATTTAGGGTGGCAAATAGGTGGAGGTTAATGGCGTTGAATGGGTGTATTCCATTCCACTTGCCATCGGCTGCATGTTGGGTAGTGCAGAGCTCTCACTAGCTCTGTTGGTTGTACGGGGGGGGTGATAAAAAAAAAAAGTATCGGTTGAAGGGCAAGGCATGTTCATCTGGGTCTGTGGATTGCGGTGGACATTGCTGGGGTTCGGATTGTGTCTCGCATCTTCTTGTGGTGGGGCAGTGCTCACTGGACTTGCAGGCAACAGATTTGTTGTGTTTCGTGGGTTGTCAGCCAGTGTTGCTCTTTGTGCATGCGCATCTGCCATTGTAGGTACCAAGCCAAACAAATAGATGCATAGTGAATAGCATGTCAGTGCAATAATGAATACTCATATGGTATTCAATGCAAACCATACTTTTTCTTCAAAACTGTAATGCTTTAGGTGTGCCCATTTGTTGCTTCCAGTTTCCCTTAAAGTTCTTTAACTTATAATGGATTGCTTCACTGTCTCTGATAATGACTTTGTTCTCTTAGTTTTCAGTGGTTTAGCAATCCGTGTCTATTAAAAAGGTACATGTTTTCACTCTAGTGGCGGTTATGGCTCTGTATTTGCTAACTTGCTGAAAATTCAATAGTTGTTTATCTTCTCTGAAATCTCACTGTCTTCTGTTTGTTGGTTCTGTCTCTTTGGATCCTTCCTAAAGACTGATGCCTGTGGGAGAAAATGTGGTGAATTACTGTTAATACATAATGACATTAGTGTCACTCATATGTGGTGTATTAATGTTAATAAAAAGAGAGATTGCATGTATGAGTGTCCACGTTCACCTGGTCGGATGCTTTCCTGTTCCTGAAGTTGGTGGTTGGTAGGTGGTTGGGTGTTGCTTCAATGGTGGGTAAAGGAGTCACTGCCTGGTATATCGCCTTGGACCAACCTGCTAAATGGCAACTTGAGTTTTGGCCTCACTTCTGATTGTGTAGGCTGCTGTTTGTTGGTGGTGCGGTAGGTTTCTGTAGGTGTCTTGTTGATTTTTCATGGTGGGAAGGTGTGTGTTGAGTTTGAATTGATTGCTGATGGAGGCCACTGTTGCTGTCTTGAGGTGATTCCTCATGTTATTAGGCTAACGGTTTATCGTGGTGGTGGTGGATTTTCACAGGCTTTAGGTGAAGGGAAGAAATGCCTGCAGCACAGGTGCGGTATGTGAGGTGCTATATAGACCGCATGAGACCTGTGCAATTGGGGCAGTATGTTGAGCATACCTCTCAACCTCTTAGTGTAAGAAATCTGAACAAAGCCTGACAAAAAGTGTGTGTGTGTGTGGGGGGGGGGGGCAAAATATTGCTGTTTAAACGTATAAAGTTGCTAGAGTAACAGGGTTTGCTTTAACATACATTTTCCTTCAATCCGCAGATCACCGCATTGACTTGACAGAAAACCACGGGTTTTGTGAGGAGCCGGCTAGGAATGTGAAACAAGTATCTGGACATTTTGCAAGAATCTGTACAGTTGAGATGTATAAAGTATAGAATATAATGGGTCAGTGAAGGTGGAATTCTTTGGCACACAGTAGTAGTAATTCTTAGAACTCGGGACGCAGCAATAATTAGGGTCAACAGTGGGGACAATTTCAGAGTTTATTTTACAAACTTGGACATGTTTTCTTTTGATGTTTGCAAGAACTGTTCTGTAAGGTCTCAGTGATGCACATAGCAGAAATATGAGAAGCTAATGATAGCAATTTAATGGATAGATGCAAAATGGGGATATAAAGATCCTTTCATGAGACTTTGACAGGATAAGAGTATGTCATTATTTATGCAGCGTGGTTCAACGCCTTTCCTCCAGAGTCACTGGTTTTGGGGGCTCAAGTTGCGAGGATCATTTGAGTTTTAGAACTTCTCTTCAGAAAGTTAAGGCAATATCTGTTCTATCAATTTTCTAAGTTCATACATCACACTAAGCATTTGAAGTTTGGTAGGCATACATTGACAGGTGAGAATGTAATTCAGCACACAGTAATTGAAACTGCAGACTCATTTAAGGCCCAGGGTATATGGCTAGATTAGCTATGAGTTTTTCTAATCAGTTCAACCAAGTGGTTAATGATAATTATAGTACTATAGGTGGTATAAAATATATATCAATGTAGGTTATCAAAATAATGACATCATTAATTGTTACTTAGATTAGACCCAAACTTGAGTATAGAATAATGATATGGAAACCCTACAACAAACAAGCATGATTAAACAGGGATGACATAATAGGAATATGGGGCAGGGTAGTGGCCGCACAGTGGATTGATATGGTGGGCCTTTGGCAGTGTTGGCTGGTGGTTAGAAGATTTACACTTGTTTCTTTTCTTTGCAGAGCTGTTTGCTGGACTGGTGAGTATCGAGGTTGCAGATAGACAAATACATAGAGGACGTAAATCTGTGACTGGAAGGAGGTCAGCCGGAAAGTTGGATGCTTCTGTGATATATGTTCCTACCACTGGCAGCTCAATATTGGGACATCATCCATGCAAGTTAACGTAATCTGAGTTATGAATGGGGATTTATAGGTCTTGTGAGTATGAGTGGTTGTTAGGGTTGGCTAGTGCCTCTACTGTTTGTAGGCTTTTCATCAGGTAACTTGTAACTTTGGGCTCATAGGATGTTTAAGAATGTAATTTTCTTATGGACTGGGCCTGTTATGGAATAGTGAATCTTTATTTACCATGGGGATCCATGAAATTGCAAACATAGAAGGTATAGTGGACCTTTCTGAGTTGGTGCTTGAGAGAACACAAACTTATCCCAGGGGGATGGTGGGCATTAAGGTCTTGCTTTAGGTGTCATAGGTTTACAGATGTTCTCTCCGGAGTGGTGCATCATAACATGTAGGTAATCCACTTTAATATTTGCTCATTAGTCACACGGGTGTTAAGGGGATGTGAAGTTAATTATGGCTAGGGGTTCATTATGTTGAAAGGTTGGGATAGGTTTGTTGTAGGAGATTTATGGTCATTGGTTCATGGTGGAACACGCAGGTCAAGCGTGGAGTAATTGGGTCAAGTTGTGAGCTACGTGCGTGTCCTTGCATAGAAGTGTGGTTTGATTTACTCTACTTGAAGGAGAGAAAGATATGGTTTAATTTCTATATGCGGGATGGGGTTGGGATGTCACTAATCTTGTGTTGACCAGGTGGCATAGGGCATTTTCATTCTGGTATAATCTGGTTTTGACCTGTGGTATAGGGCATTTTCAGTTTGGTATATTGTTGGTGGCATTCAATGGTATTGATAGAGTAAAGAGGGATCAGACTGCTAAAGCCGTCATGGGGTTTAAGTGCCTTACTGTTGATATGGGTAGTTAGTGTTGGCAAGGCGGTGGTTAAATGGCATTTCAGGTTCGGCATGTCATTGGGCAAGTAAAAGGAATTGTTTGGAAAGGGTGATATGTAATTGCTTTTATTTTGGTGGTTGGGGTTGAGAATTCTTGCTCCAGTGGCAGGTGATGCTTTGGTAAGCATTAGGTAATTGCCAGGGGCTGGTAATGTCCTGGTAATTATTGTACACTAAATTATGTTTGGCCTTATCCTCTAAAGGTGGCTAGCTGATGGAAGTTGGTGGTGAGGGGGAATAGCCTGGTCAGGCTGATGGCAGTGAAGTGGGACAGGGTTGCCCTCTTCTGTTCCCCCTCTGGTGTCTGGTGGTGCATTTCAAGGAGTTCTTGTTGAATAGATAACAAGCAGAGGTAAGGACGCTGCTTATTTGGTTGGAAGGTAATTCAGTGAATTTTTTATGAAGCTTCATAAGTAAAGTAAGTGAGCAAAGGTATGGACGCTGCTTACTGGGGCAGGATGAGCAGGTACGCTGTCCTGTTTAACATTGCAAAGATGTTTATGCTGTGTTTAGAATCGACTACATCATGTGCAGCTGTATTTAGCAAATTTTGGTAATCAAAGTTATGTTATGGAAGTTTTAATAAAAGTCGTCAAATGTCATTTGGTGTGTTGTGTTTATTGAAGGGGAGGGACAATTATGTAAATGACTAACTAAAAAGACAAAGCTGATATGGATGTGAAGAAGATAAATAAGGAAATGGAGTTGTTTTATTCTGTAATGTCCTGTTTTTCACAGAAACAGGTCTAATCGCAAAGTCAAATGATATATCAAAAGAAAAATGACAGAAATGCACACTTGTTTTTTTTTTTCCTAAAACATGCAGAATTAAGTGGTGGACATAATTTAACAGTGTAATCCTAATGCAGGGTAATGTTTTTCATGCAGCCATTGGGGAGATCACACACTGTTCTTTTCAGTTTTATCCTGGTTGCATATACAAGACTTGCTTTTTTGGGTTAAACACTGGTTCTCTTCATCAGATAAATTACATCTTTGACATTCATGAAATCTCTATTGGTTACATTTTCTGCAGAGGGAAAGTTACTAAAATTGCATGGTTGTTAAGCACAGCTTAGACAGTAGACATTTAAATCTTGGAAATGCTAAACATAGTACACACAGCTTTAAAACACAATATAGTTAAACGCATATCAGTACATGTTCAATAAATGCTTCACAATTACTTGTCTTCACATCCAGAAGCAGTATTACATTGCTTTTGAAAAGTTATTCAAATAATTTGTAGCTTAAGAACTGAGGAGCAAGATGTTTTAGTGCTTGAAAGATTATTTTGTGGTTGAATGATTATTAACATATCAAAGGAGAAC
>NC_056728.1:800648175-800805675 GCF_019279795.1 Protopterus annectens | reverse complement strand
TATTTTTCAATTATCATGTCTACTTTTCATGGACTACTATATCTGTTTTTCTCCCATCTATTTTAAGAACTGTTGGTAATGGGTTACCTCATGTGTTATGAAGATGGTTTTCTAGAATGCTTTGAGGCTACTTCAATGTCATGATGTTTGCACAAGCTGCAATGCAACAGTATTGCCACATTATTGTACCTTTAAGTATATAGGTCCTCTGTCATCACTGTACCACACCCATAACAGAATTCTAGATGGTTTAATTTCTCTAATTCTTTGAGTTTCTAATACCAAGATGGGAAAGGATTTCATTTCTAAGTCAAAGTGTGATTAAAGCTCATGAAAATAGTATTGCTTTAATCTTTGATGTTAGCCAAAAGTGCTCTTTGCAGTATATGCAATGTGCCCATTGTTGACTCTTTCTACAGTTCACAGAGTTACATGTATCTGTAACTTATCTAAATGTGATTGAAAATTCTTTTGTATAAGACCTATTGATCCTACTTCTATTGGAAAAGTTTGGATATCCTTCCTCAAAACTGAGTAAATCCACAGGTGAGTAGTGAAGCTAGGAACCACAGAGGACACAGTCCAATAATCCAAACACTTTTTAATGATTTAGCACTTTCATCAAGGTGAAAGACTTCATCAGAATGACCATCATTGTTAAAACACATCTTTAAATAACCCACCCCAAGCTCACATTGGTTAGAAATAAAACACCACTTCCTGCATTGAGTAGTCAGTGAAAAATCTTAAAAATAATTGATATATTACTAATAAAAAATGCTTATACATCACATAAACAACACTGATTTCAGCTTAAGTACTGAACTTAAAGAGACTCTGTCGTTAAGTCCAGGAGCCTGACAGGTGTTAATTCTAATCTGCCATTTAAGCTCCGTAAACTCTAAAAATTCATCCAAGGCCCCCCCCCCACTTTAGACCCAAATCAACCTGGTCAACAATAAAAAATTTGAAAACATGCAGTGTAAAAAGGGTAATGTCCTGTACAATGAATTTTTCTCATTCTTATGCTTGATGTCATAAGTGTGCTGGTAAATTCATTGTCTCAGTGCCCCAATAATTTTTTCTACATAATAGGCATTGCAGGAATCACACAGTGCGACGTAAACTACTCCTTTGGAGTAACAATAATGTTTCCAATGTGTAGTGATATATCCATAGTTCTTGATTTTAATTTTGTTTGTATCCATCATAAAAGGGCACTGTGGGTATCTACCACATTTAAAGCTACCAAACGGTCTGATTTGATATTACATCTCTCCAACAACCCTTTCAAGGAAGTTTCCTTTTTATAAACAACCTGCGGCCTGTTGCCTAATTTGTTATGGACATCAGTGTCCAAACTGAAAATTGTCCAACGCTTCTGTACAATCTCTTTAATTTTATAGAAATGTATATTGTAAGGTAGAATGAATGCTCTACCAAACATGTCTGATCTCGCATTTTGCAGAAGCCCATCCAAACCATGGGATAATAGGGGGCAAAAAGTGCCTAGTTCTCTTTTTGTTATTACTTCATCAGCTATGATACCAATAAGGTTTTCAGGATACCCTCTCTTTATTAACATGTTCTTTAAAACTGCACATTATTTTAGAAAGTCATCAAATTTTGATACCATCCTGGCTAATCTGACATACTCCCCTTTGACCAATGCTTTCTTTTGGTGTAATGGGTGCCAGCTGGTAAATTGCAAACTTCCTCAAAATTGCCCTAATTTCTGCTTGGAAATCTTGATATTTTATGAATTTGTGTATGCCTTTATGTAAGACACTGTAATCACTGGGTGTAGCAATTTTAATGAACAATGCTGCAATTTTCTTCTTTTCATGGACTACTGTATCGGCTTTTCTCCCATCTGTTTAAGAACTGTTGGTAATGGGTTATCTCATGTGATATATACTTCATCATTCTCTATAATTCTTTGTGGCCCATGTTTCCAATGTTTCTCAGCTTCTCCAATGTGATAATGTTTGCACAATCCTCAATGCCACAGTCTTGCCACATTATTATGCCTTTCATTACATAGGCCCTCTGCCATTAGTGTATCACACTCAGTAACAAGATCTGCTTCCTGAACCATTAAGAGGAATGTGATGTGATTGAAGACAGAAAGCAAGGTAGGTATCGTTGTCTTCTTCTTCTACTACTTATTATTATTATTAATGAAGTTATTTTAATAAAGCAGTACACCAAGCAAAACTATTATGTTTACAGTGATGCTGGCAGTGAACATCAGATATTTTCAGTGTTATTTATGGTTTTCATATTTGTGTGGAGCAACTTGAAATACTGTAATATGTGCCAATTTATGTGGATATAAAACAATATTACATAGACATTGTGACTGTAACTGCTGGGCAGAGCTTGGGGTTGGTAAGATAAAAGTAACTGATTATTTTGTCTTTCATGTGGTTTAGTCACTATCTGACTTTGTAGGACTAGTAGGCATTTTTGAGAAGTAAGATTGATTTCTTAACAGGACAGCCGACACACAGATAAAGAGTTGATATAATTGCTAAGGCTGCTTATGAAAAAAGTGACTAGCTGTTTCCCGCTCTTTGCTTATTGTTCTTGATTTGCAGGACTAATGTGATTTACATGACTTAATGTGCAATATTTTAATGTGCAGCGGCTGTTTGGAACAAAGGTGAAATACATTAAAACACCACCCTGTTATATCACAATCAGATGCCTGAATTGTACATAGATGTGGCTAAAACTGCTTGGCATGGGTTATCTGGATGAAACATAATGATAACAATAAAAGAAAAAAATAAATGAATAAAACTGGAACTTATAAGTGTGGCGCATGTAAATGGTGCCATAAAATTCAAGGAGGGGAAAATTTCTTTATAAGGAATAAGAAGTATTATATAAAAAAGAAATTTAATTGTAAATCAAAAAGAGTTGTATATCTAGTTTTGTGTGATTCCTGTATCTCCTTTTATATAGGGAAAACAGAAAGAGCACTGTCACAAAGAATTTATGAACATGAGTATGCAATAAAGAAAATTAAGACGAATAATGCATTAGCAAAGCATATTAGTGAATATAATAATTTTAAATTTTTCTATATGGCTTTGGACCAGGTGGAAATTAAAGATAAAACTCCGTGGAATTTAATTTTAGAAGAAAAAGAATTGTTATGGCAAATAAAATTACAAGCTGATTCTTGGCCAGGCCTAAATGAGAGAAGTTCTATAGTGCCAATTCTAAAATTAAAAGCATTAGATCAAAATAAAATCAAGGACTAAAATGTAAATATTTAGATTTAAGTTTATGTATTTAAATAAAGAAAGATATTAGTCTATTTATTTTTTTTTTATTTAGGATTTCAAGTTAATTAATTTTAAGACGATTAATATAAATAATACATTTTAATTATTTATATTTAAAGTTTTCAGCTCAATATTCACACAATAATTAAATTAATTCCTTTTGAGGGTTTTGGATATATTTATTTAAAGCTAAATTAATTAATTTTTAATAGTTAAATATTATTATACTCATGAGATAAATAATTTCATATACATTTAATGTAATTTATGGTTTTCATAGCTCATATATCTCAAACACCCATTTGCTGGCAACTGAGCATGCCCGATCTCTTTTTAGTTTTTGGGCGCGCTTTTTTTGAAATAGAAGGAGGTTATATAAGGAAGTGATGTCATTTAATATAATTGTCTGAGGAAGTTTAAAACTTTTAAATGAAAGCGCTTACATATTTATTTGTTTTGTGTAATTTGTAAAAAAAAATTTTTTACCTAGAAGTGTCTGTCTACGAATTGTTTAATAAATATATTTGTTTTTCGGCTGGTGGCCTTTCGTTCATTTGGTTCACTTATCTGGATGAAAGTAACTGACCCTCTTGTCACTTCTTCAGTTGAATAGTCACATTCCTTTAAAACAAAATAAGGGATAGAATGTACAACAGAATATCCAGACCATCAGAAAATCTTAGGGACTGGTGACCTCCACACATCAAAGACTGGATTTTGACAAGGGCTTATTAGTTGACTCTGCCCTGAATTCCAGCTAGTGTAAAACTTGTCCGGCTCATAGACAGCAATTTGGGAAAGATTGTTAAGCTGGACAAATGTTATTCCTCATCAGTATTGCTGCTTGCGATTGACCTGGGAAGTTTGGTTATACATGGGATCTAAATAGTTCCGTAATGTCAATATATGTAGTCTACCACCCCTCAATAGCATCACATGTTTTAGAAAGCAGCAGCTGTTTGTATGTTGTTAATGGAAATTTTGTAAAGGTTATGGTCAGATTAACTAGAGGGCAACAGACTGGTATAAAAGTACCCTCTAAGAGTGAAGGGATTATTTTTTTCTCTTGGAAACATTGAATATTTGCAAAGATAAGATATTTGAGAAAGTTGTCAAGAATATTTGCAGGAAATGGTCTGTATTGTTGTTTCTTAACTAATGGAATGACAGTATAAAATGGGATATTTGAGTTAAAAGTAACTGTTGGTAATACAAAATATGATAAAATTGTCTAGGGTGTTGTAATGTGGATATTTATTGTTTTAAAATGTAGTTCAGTGGATGTTTATGTAGCAAAAGATATATATATTTAATATTTAAGAGAGGAATAAAGGCCACAGGTCATGGATAGTTGACTGATTCTACTGGTTCATCGGCTTTAACGGACCTTACTGATAAAAGAATTTCCAATTTAATTAATTTAAATGACAAAATAAGTTTGATTTTTTAAGCAATATGCACAACCGAATAACTCTAAATGTTTTATCATAGGTTTATAAACATGGGATTTGATTCTTAGAAAAAGACTTGTAACAAAAATTCTTGGCAGTCCGTATTGTATATTTTGACAGAAAGTAAATGTGATGTTGTATAATATAATACAATACATAGCGCTGAGGCATGAACTTCATCTTTATTTACATTTCTTAACTGGGAGGTTCTGGCTGGGTGAAAAACATTTTCAAACAGGACTGACAGAATAAAGCATTACAAAGTACAAAGGTAAGTCATGCAAAGCAATGGAATCCTGTAAAAAAACTACAAATCAGTTAATGAAGTGGGAGAAAGCAGAGAAAACAGTGCTACCGCTTGGATGATACATAGTTCAATACAAGAATATTAACAATATAAAATCATTTAGAGGAAAGAACTGCATCTCTAAATGAGACCAAGAGTAACATTAAGTATGAATTTTTAATAATTTGAAAAAGCAGTTTTTGTGAAACAAGCCCGGTGTAGTAGACATATTTGACTAAATGACTAAACAAGCAACATTTTAGAGTCAAAACAAGTTTCACTACCATGTACAAAATTAAAATAAAGAACAGAGATGAAAACTGTTAGCAATAATTTTATGTGTAGAATCCTCACCTCTGGAGAAGATGTCATCTCAGCAAGAGCTGTAAAATAGTTACAAATGTGAAAGGTGAGAGCTTTCTGAAAAGGGAGCCAAACAGAAATTCTGAGTATGTGGGAAGTTATTTCAAAGTCTGTGGACTATGACACATCACATTTGGGCATTCAAGCAGCTCTATTTCCACAATGAGTATATTAGTTCACTAGAGCTGTTGAGGTGAACTAGGTTGCTCAACCGAAAACTTGCCATGGAGCATTAATTAAGGTGGCATAAAGAGAGTGAGGTAAGACTGACTGTAGAATATTTAGATACGAGAAAAACTTGAAGAAAACAGTGCATGAGAGTAAGCAATGATTAGTCCTGAAAGAGTGCCCATTGGCAAACTGAACAAATGTATAGAAGCCCCTTTTAAGGCACAAATGTTGAGTATAAAACACATTAACAAAAAATAAAAGTTTAAAGGAGGCTTCTCTGAAGAAATCTTCCTGCATAAAGTCCAGCAACATCTGTTATAAATTGCTTCTACAACAATCTTTTTTTAACCCTCAAAATGACTTGCCCAAAATTCATAAACAACTTCATGTGAGCTACAACTGAGCGGGACATTTTTGAAACGTTTCCTCATATGGATGCATGACCCTGGAATAAAATTTAAGGTAAGTAAATTATTCTTAATTTGTCAGATGAAAGGTGGAACACCATGTGAAAGAGAGAGAGAGAGAGAGAGAAAGAGAAAGGGAGAGAGAGAAGAACAGACAAAGGCAGCACATTTAATAAAATATATCATAACTGATCGGCAACTTGCATAGTAAAAGATTTTTGTAAAGGGTTCAGGGCCCATGTTTTATCAGGATTAAGTACATTTGGGATATCATTCTGAAACATAATGGGTTTGCTGATCTTTCATAATATGTATTATTTTATATTCACTGTTCCTATTCCTTTAGCATGGGTTATGGCTGAAAAGAGGATTACTGGCCTCAAACAAATACCCTACACTGACCATCTCAAAAAACTCCAGCTTTACTTCATAGCATATCGACTACTCTGAGGTGATCTCTGCCTAACATATAAAGCTATGTCAAACCCTGAGCTGTTGGACATGCTACACCTAAAGAAATCCCAATCCCTCCAAGCTGCATGCTCTAGGGACCTAAACCTTGTCACCACAATAAACAGGAAATGCTGGAGGGATATATTCCTGTCCCAGAGACGTCCCATACTCTGGAACAGGCTACCCATCTATGTCAAGCAAAGTTCTTTATTAGCACTCTTCAAGAAAAATCTTAATGAGTGGATGGGAAATAGGAAATACACCCCGGGGATCAGTTCTGTGTCTCTGCTGGACAGTGGCACAGGAAAATAACTTTTTTGGTGGTGTAAGCCAGGGAACTTTGTTGGCTAGGCTTACGTAGGCCCTTGGGCCGATAGCCTAGTACTTACCTATGAACCTATGAATCTATAAGAGTCTGTATCCCAATTCACATAGCCAGTTATTAAGTTGCATAAATAAATACATTGTGATGTTACCTCTTACTAATATTAGAATAGATATTTTTTTCTGGAGTTCCCTGAAGTTTGAATGCTGCCAGCAGATCTGCAAAGAGAATGCTTCCTGTAAATCTTTCTATGCTTCTTATAAGCTATTTAATTTAACCCAAAATTCAATGCAGAGCATTGGATCGTGGATTCCTTTGCTATCCGTAGATATGGAAATAAGAACAGTATTGTTAAGGAATACATCCCAGGAAGTAGAGCTAAGATCCTTTTGCCAGCTTAAGAGAATAAAAAAACAAGAGTATATAACTAATATGATAGCATAATAGATTATGATTATATTAGCACTATAATGTTCTGATACGAATGACTACTTGGGTTTTGTCCTAATATACATAAACAGGTAATTCCAAGTCATATTACTTATAGTCATAAAAATACATCTAGTAATGTATTATTTCATGTTACAGATTGAAGATCATCTTTATCTGTTTTTGACTGAACCCATCAGATGAAGACAGTAAGATATTCAGTGAAGGTATTGACTATTACGCAGGCGTTGAAAGTGTTATTTGAAGCAGAAACAACCAAACCATCCCATGCCCCTTCTTGCTTAGCACCATTATTAGCCCTGCTAAATTTGCTAGATAGACTGACCCATGAAAATGTATAAATAGAAGATAATTATCATTGTTGACTATGCTTTAGACAATATTAAAGTTCACAAGGACTAGTAACTCATCTTAGATGTTAGAAGTTAGCCAAGAGAAAGAGTCTTCAGATATATCCATGGGGGATTGCAAAAGAAGATATGTACTGGTAAGTGTAAATAGGTTTTACATTTCTAGAATGTATAGTTATTAGGAAATGGCCCACTTGAACAGAGGAATACAGTAGAATAGTTAAACAAGTTTAACTGAGTAGCACTACAGCATTTACTTGGGCATTAATATGGGATGTTACTTATAGGATAACACAGCAACAGGTATTGAACCCCAGATAATAATATGCACACACCCTTTCAGGAGATCTGATGCTTCTGTTTTATTAGCTACAGTAAGACTTTACCTGCTCTGAGGACACACAGAAAACACAGATTTATGATCTGTATGGTACTGAAAGTAATGTATTATTCAGAGAAAGTCAAGCCAGAAATTACATACAGGTGAGGTCTAATAGATATCTCTGAAGTAAGAGTTACAGAAATTTCAGGCAGCACTTGAAAGAGGACCAGAAAGACAGGAAGAGAAAGAATCATGTGGTTAAAATAATGCATCAGCTGTGTTATTACTGTTTTACCATGCTGGATGAAAACAAGAAAAAGACGAAAAGAAACCCTTCAGCCATGAGAAATGGCTTGTTTTTGCCATTCTTTTTTCACTTGAAGAGTACATTCCCAAGGATATTATTTTCAGGTTAATTAAATGTGCCATTTCGCCATAAAATATCTGTTTACTTTGAACTCTTGGTTACATTCCTAAATATCCTTAAGGTTAAAAACCTCTGCAGTAATGTAAAAAATAAATAAAAATACCTTCTTTATTTTGCAGCTTACCTCTGACTTCAGCCCATAACCATAACTCTGAATCACTTCCTGTACTTTCTTACTCTTATTTATGCATTTGATGGGGCACTACCCTACATATTCTACCACTGGATGGATTCCAAATCTCCAACCCAGGCTTCTTCAAGTGATTTTGGTCTTGTAATCCCCCTACACCATGCCTGAGTGAAGCTGGATACAGCTTTGTAGCAACAACACTTTGGACCATGCTGCTATTTTTTTTGCTTTGCCATAACTACTGCTGGGTGTCCATCATGCATTGACACCAGTTCACCTTTTTCATGCATATGCCATACACATACAGCATACAGACTTTGCTGGTTCCCATGGCTTCAATATGTAATACTGTGCCTCCACCAATAACCACTAGGGAATGAAATAAATATACTCTATCTCCTCTCCCAGCAGCTGCTTGACTCTGATCTCCATGGTGGACATTGTTAGACCCTCTGATTTACTAATTTCTGCTAGATCCAAAGCCTCTGGTAGTGTAGATGGATATATCACCTCTATCCAATAGGATGCAAATGACTAGCTTTACTATTACCCTCAACAACCAGTGCAGCCATTGAAAAGGTTTATGATGGTGTGGGGGATACTGCCTACCATTAATGTGGTCATATCCTCAGTATTTTACTCTTTCCTGTCTGATAGTGTGTTTCCATGTCTCCAGTTATTTAGTATTATTACATGCCAAAGTCTTCCTCTTATCTGACCCAAAAAGAGCCTGTAGTAATGTATAAAAGTAATATTGTAAATCACCTTTAGGGAGTTCTGATGGCACTCTATCATTTGAGTCTGCAGAGGCTAACAATATAGGAAAGCCACTGACGCTAACCTGCCTAAGTGGCATCTGTTCACTGAAATCATCAGTGCAATCTTTAATTAACTTCTTCCCTTTTGTCCATTAATCTCACAAACTTGTAAGACATGGATTTAAACATTATTCTAAATGTAGAAATAAAATTACTGTTACACGTTAACAGGACAAAGAAATTGAGTAGATAATGACAGGACAACACAGGTAATTAATGGCCTTTCTATACTGGAATCAAGTGTCGTACCGTTCTGTGCTCCTAAAACCATCAGAAACAATGTCATAATACCAAATACTGTCCCACTTGTTATTAGCCAAGTTTGACTCAGGACCATTAGTATCTGCTGGTGGCCAGTGCAAGCATTTGCCTTACTGAAACGTTCCATGTCGATCAAGGGAAGACAATATCCCATTATTTTTTCCTTCTCTCTGATGCACCAACTTAATAGATTACTAGGTGAACTAATCTAGCTGTGAGAAGACTCATAAAATCACAGAATTCTCCTGTAGATTGGAAAAAGGAACAGCTCTATGAAATAAGGTATATAAAACGTGGTGGTTTGTGTCATATTCCTCTCACCAATATCAGAGTAATATACAGTGGGCTGTTTTCAAGCAATAGCTTCAAGCATACCTACCAGAGCCACGTATGCCACAACCATTGTACACTTAGTAAAGACCAACAAGGAAAGGAAGATAAATTAATATAAGGAAGATCAAATTGCTTTCTAAATGATATCACATGATACTTTCATTTCATCATAACAAATGAGTCATCCCACATCAAGACAGGTATTCGGGGCCAAATAATAGTTATATTGACAAAATAGTCAGCATAATTTAAGTTTATACTTGAAAAAATATTTCTTTGAAAAAGTAACTGAAACAATGCATATTGGTAATGCATTGCATACAGTATATCAAGATATGACTAAGGCCTTTGCTGCTATTCCCCATGAAGAGGTTATTGATAGACTTGTAAATCTGAGGTGGATAGTTAACTGTCTGAAAGAGTTCAAGTGGTAGACTCACAGGTGTCACTTCTGAATGCAGAAAAAGTGGTACATGGCTACGTTTTGAGCCCTTTCCTGTTTGTGATATATTCCTCAGACCTTCAGGCCAGAACTCTTGTTCTGTGGTTAACTAGGTCTACAGATGATTGAAAATTGTATGATGTTATTCGATCTTCAACTGCCTCTCAATTGCTCCAACATAGGTTCGCCCACATTAACAATTACAGCAAGGACAATGATTTTAAATTAAATAAAAAAAAAATCTGCATAGTTTATTTTGGTAAACAATATAGTTTCATTTACTATATGGCAGATGCACCCCTTCATTCAGACGCTGCTGTAGGAGATCTAGGCGCCATTGCTGATAATTCCTAAATATTTGACCATCATGCCTCCACTGTAGTTCAGAAAAAAATATTCTGGTATATTAATTTCCAAAGTCATCCTCACTAGATCCAAGGAAGACTTATTTCTCCCTTACTTATATCTTAAGAGAATCATTATTGAATGTAATGCATGTTTTGTCATTTATCGGTCTAAATAGATCACACAACTTGAGAGACCTCAAAGATTCATAACTCAAAAGATAACTTGTTTCAAAAAAGTTAGTTATCAGGAAAGGGCTGTTCTGCAGACTGATTCCTAGCATTTATCTTTGAACCTATTACACAAGCAAAGGAAGTCAATATTAAAAGTATCATATATAAGAAGACATGATTTTGCAGCAAAAAAGGTGACAAAAATAAGAAGCTGATATTCTTTCTTAAAAAAAAAATATATATATATAAAAAAAATATATATATATATATATATCTAATGTCTGACTGTTACAAATGCAGCAGCCTTAACGACAAAGATAATAGTGAAATGTATCATTCTAGCATAAAATTAGGTGGGAGAATCAAGCACATTGCCTGCTCAGAAAGGATGTAGAATTGGAGAAATACACACAGCAACGTGAAAAAAGCTCCCTCTATTTCCATCTGCTTTTGCTTCTTATGCATTTTAACATGCTTATCTTTATGCCAAAGTTAGGATTTAGCAGCTGTCATTTAATCTTATTTTAGCATACCATCTCTGTTATGTGACATTATCAAAAACGTATCGTTATGTATCACTGTAATAGTGCAATTTTTGCTAAAAGTCTGAAGATTCCATTTTCCCTGTATCTTGGTGACCCGTTTCCTATGTTATTTAATGGCTGAACTTTGTTACATACTATCTGTGCTTCTTGTCCTGTGTAATGGCTGAAAAGAGTCGATGGATCAACCCACCAATTACTCAACAATAGAAAGGCAACTTGTAAATAAGAATATTTATTGTTTTATGTTGTAGCATAAGTAATTTAACAATATATGTTCAAATGACTAGTAATCGATTGACTATTCTAAAGCAGTGTTTCCCAAATGATCGGGTCAGTGTTCCTAGGTAGTCCCACTTTCAAGGAATGGTTGTGCAAATGAAACATGATATACACCTCTAATATTTTCAATCTATTATTGCTTTAAGAGGTTATGTTAAGTGAAGAGAGATAATATTAAATTAATGTCTATTTGGTAGCATATCAGTTACTGAAAAAAACTGCTAAACCCTTTATTATTTACATGATTGCATATTCCTTGTTAGTTAGGGCCTACTCATAAATAGTGCAGTGTATACTCTTACTCCGGGTGGCACAAAGTACTTCTTCATATCTAGGGGAGGCTAAATTGACAGAGACCCTGTGATCATAATTCATCTAATGCAGCCATTCTTGGTATTTATATGCTTATCACAGTCTCTTTCATTTACTTTTGCTTTATTACATCATATCTGCTTGATGAAGTCAGCCAAGGTTACCTTCTCTATTAATTGTTCGATTTGTTATTTTTTGTTTTCAAGGTTGGATGCTCAGATTCGCATTTAATTATCAGACAGTGATGTGTTATCTACAGAGACAGTAATCGTCTCATGCTTGTCCTGCACTCCATGCCTTTAGCCACTCCCACAGTTCCATGTCATTGAACTGATGCCATCTAACCAATCAGTCTGTAATGAACTGGACCAATTATATCCCTGTTCTATATGTTCTGAGGAGGGGATGCACAGTGATATCTCGGAATATAATCCACTGTCCACATTATCATGTCAAGTGTATTGCTGTGCCTTATTGTGTTGTCCACTTACCATCAAGAATTAAAACAGATCATGTTAATTGGCTAGGTATAAACAACATTGTTTACAGTACTCTCTACATATAGGTTCTTTATTGATTTGACAATGCTCCCTCCATCAAGATTCAATATAACAAAAATACAGTCATCACAAATCCTGGTAATCATTATAGTCACCAAATGAATAAACATCACATTCATTCAGAAAAATGATTGTGTGAACTGTCCCTCACACACACACACACACACACACACACACACACACACACACACACACACACACACACACACACAAAACCCTGCGACTTTAAATATATTACCCTGACGTTGCACAAGTGGTGAAAAGGACTAAATCCCTTACCCTACTATTTGCTGATCTCACAATACCAGTGTCCAGGCCATCACCTTGTTATGTAAATAAATTGCATTCAAGTATCCATTAACATTCTCTGATCCACAAACACACTGATGTACACACACATACACGCACACACACACACACACACACACACACACACACACACACACACACACACACACGCACACACATACACTTACGCACACAGGCATGCGCACACACACATATGCACACACACACACTCGCATGCATGTGCACATTAATGAGATCCATACCAGGCATTTTAATGAAATGTGTTGGAACTACATGTCACTGTAATATATATCGATCCAATGCATCTTTGCCAAACAACACAGTAAAGGCAATTAATATTAACAGACTTTGCTCTACACTTTACTTATAAGTGACTATTAAAAGTAATATTTTACATGGTGAAGTTTTTCAAATAATATTATGACCAGATATTTGTGCATTAAGAGACAAATGTCTTAAAAGCAAATTAATAGAAAATGAAAGAAATAAATGTTTGTATTTGTATGAATGAATGCATATGTGTGTGTGTGTGTGTGTGTGTGTGTGTGTGTGTGTGTGTGTGTGTGTGTGTGTGTGTGTGTGTGTGTGTGTCCACATGTGTGTCTCTTCCTGCAGGTTATAGATCTAAGTTGGATGCATAGTAATTATGCTCAGATATTACAGATATCCATCAGTCAGGCCTTGGCAAGATAAGGCCTAACAGGCCCCTTAATGCACAATTTAGATGGGGTATAACCAACAACTATGTAAGTGCATACATAGTAAAACTAATTTCAGAAAAGTGACCAACAGCATATTTGATTTGGTTTTGTTTAACATTAAACACATCCGCGGTGTTGCAGCTGTAGCATTGTTGCCTCACAGCAAGAGGTTCTCCCGTTTGATTCTCAGCTGGAGTGTGAGGAGTGCCTTCTGTGTGGAGTCTGCATGTCCTCCCCGCAGTTGAGTGGGCATTCAAAAGACATGCGCAAATGGGTGTGCCTTCGTTGAAGGTTGAGCGTTGAGCTGGCACCTCGGCATTCATGAAAATCTACTGCCAATCACTAGCGGACCAGAGTTCTGCTGTGGCGACCCCTAACCGGGAAAAGCTGAAAGACAACAACGTATATCAAAAAACATTACATCATTCCTCCATAACAGTTTTGTTAGTTGAGATGTACTCTCTAAGATCAAAACTGTAAGCATGTTAAAAAAATAACATTTCTCTTTTCCACAGTCTGTTCTTGTGATCCTAAAATAAGACTACCACTCATGTAATATAATATTTGGTCGTTTTAAATGCAGAATATGAAAATATATAATATACGCTCTTTCCTTAGAGCAGTCAAACAAAAAAAAAAAAAACATAATTTCCTTAAGTAACATTAAAACTGCAGCAATAAGAATGGACATGTTTTAACCATTGCTGAAATAAGAGGGAACTGAAGGCCAGGTAAAAACAACCACAGAAGAAGAATCTGCAGAACATATCCAAAATGTGCCTTATTTGATGTGGAGGAAGAAATTTATGATAAAGAAGAATTGTCTGTGCTCAGAAATGACTGAAGTTACTCTTACATACTTCCAGTATAACCACTTTCATGTAAAATCATCATGTAAATTCATAACTGGAAGATGCTTCGAATTATGGTAATGAATAAATCATCGGCTAATATATAACAATGTGCTGGAAATGTCTTTTTTTAGCAGAGCTCTGCATTATACTGCTATGTAAAAAAAAAGCACAATGATCATACTTGGATATGTTCAAAATCTTTTATGAAAATTCATGAGTGGCATTTAAAGGGCAGATTGAGAACAATTCATATATATGTTCTTAGAAAAATATGAATGCCCCACTGAGTTGTGGTCATTTATTTCTAGAAATATACTGCAAACAATATGCATGGCAAAACTGAATTAGAAAAGAAAAGGAAATAATACAGGATAAAGCCAAAAGGCTTCTCATTTCCTTAAAATACATCTCTAAATAATGCATATTAAAACTGGTACTGCATGAACTGCAGACAAGAACTGGCTGACTTCAGTGAAACTCCAAGCCTGACAGCGACTTTGACAAGTTATCTTATATACTGCAGCAGTTTGAAACACTCAGAATGTGGCACAGCCAACATTTCAGATTTTTCTGCAAAGTCTGCAGATAAGACTTTTTAATCTAATAATAGTCACTGACTTTATAATCCTTTTGTCCTTCAATAGTCATAATACTTGTATTTATCTGAATTTGTAATATTATTTACAGCATTATCGCCTGCTGCTTTGGAATACGGTGATACAGACTGTCATAATGTCAAGTGTACTCAACAGAACTGATCATCTATTTCACAATAATTCTAATTTTAAGTAGCTTTCATGCTTGATAAAGAAAAAAAGAAAGTATCAGAGAAAATTTGGAATGGGCAAAAACATTTGACATATCCTCACATTAATTTCATAATTACTCCAGCATAACAAATATTTGATTTTATTATTTCAGAAATGTATTTTGTTTTACTTATTTTCAGCATCATGACTTTTTTCCAGTATCATGGAATCTCGGTTTCTCGAAGAATACTATACCAAATGTGTTTACTGATAATATGGATCTATATTTGTAGCCCTCAGTGAAGAAACAGAACAGTTAGAGGCGTACTATAAGATGCAACCACATGGGATTTTTTAATGATGAGATTAGACTGAGATTTTCCCTACTGTGCATATATACAGGATCTAGCTTCTTTAGAATCTAGATATTGCAATTTTATTTTGGCTGTTTCTTCTTTGTATGTGATATTCTATTGACATATTCTAACATGGCTTTATTTCACCCTCATCTCTTGACCCAGTCATGACCTTTTGAAATGGTGTCTTCACTACCATGTATTATCTTATATTTCATTACTTTCTATTCTCTCATTCATATACTGCAAAGGCCCATCTGTATCTGCTTTATATAGCTCGGAAGGGACACACTGATAGCTAGTCATTAGACAATAAGTATGTAACCACAACAAAAACTTTTTGATCGTGAAGTCAAACATTTAAAATTTGGTCACCCAAACATTATTCTCTCCTTTTACATCTGTATAGTATGACTGATGTTTCCCTGAACTCCTAACTGATGTCCAATTTCTTGACTTAAGAGGTCTGAAGCTAGTCATGTGATATGGTCTGCAAGTACTTTCAGCAATGTTCATAGGTTCACTGGTATATACTAGGCTAATGACCTCTGGTCCTTTGTAAGCCTAGCATTTCAATCCAACCCACTTGTGTCCCTATATAACATGGATGTCTGTTTGGAGGGTTATATTAGGAAGCTGATAAACCTTTTTGGGGGCTTGGCATTTTATTTAGGGCATACTCACCATCTGCCTCTATCTATCAAAGACAGAGGGACCAGCTTAGGGGTGAATTTCTCATATAGAATGGGCAAAACATTGGGTGGTTTATTCAATCAATACAAGAAGAAGTCAAGTTAACAAAACCCACAGCAAATGATGATTGGTGGGGACATTTTGCTTGGCTGTGTATCTTGTGGGCATTGTTTACAATGCAAATTTATTTTGAAGAGTAAACAGTTTACAAGTAATAATACCTCAATTGTTTATAACATTCATATATTTTGTAATTGCAGTACAGACTGCCTTATATATTTGGTGGCATGTACACGTTCCACTTTTTATGTAGGACAAACTCTGTGTCCTTTCAGGCCATATTTAGAGAACATGTCGGTGACATCAGAAATAAATGTATTTCAAATGCTCTATATAAACATTGTATTAAACATCCTACTGCCCAATGTATGTTTGTTTTTGTTGATAAAATTCAGGGTAACAGGAATGACAAGGCAGGATGGCCCAACATTTTGAATAAGAAGAAGGAGAATTCTTGGATAATTAGACTAGGTGGGTTATTCTCACCTGGTTTAAATGAGCACTTATAATTACCAAATCACAGTTTACTAGTGTTTGGGGCAGTTGTATAATTTGGGCTTTTATACACCGATGAAGGCTATTATGCCGAAACCAGTCTGTTTATTCCTCATCTTCATCTTTGGATGAGTTTTTGATAAGATTTATTTTTCTGTCTCAATAAAAATATTTCAATCTCATTTGTATGACTGCTGGCCATTTTTCACTTTTTTTCTAGTGAATTTCTGATTTCCCAATTAGTGGTCAAGGTTATGTTTTAATAAGGGTAGGGATGGACTTTGCTTCACATACTTAGGAACTTATTACAAAGTATGGGGATCCTTTGAGACACAAATCTGTCTCACCAGCATGTCCCATTTATGCAATTTAAATCCTTGTATTTAGTGTTTCTGGTGCTGTTAATTTTGCACATATGCCATCAGGGCTAGTTCTGAGAATGCCTTACATGCCAGGTGTAGATCAATCTCTCGGAATAACCTGTTGGATATTGAATTTAGACATATGTCTTTCAAATAATCTGTATAGTAAAATGTGTTGATACATGGGATTCTCTTGGTGAGCAGCCTTTGTGGGCATTCCAACTGTTGCACATACATGGTCAGTTATCACTTTGAAAACTGATGAGAAAAAGGCTCTCAACATAAGCCTTGACCTCTGTGAAGTAGATGCCAAAGGGGAGCAGGCCTAGCACAAAGCCTTGAAGTACCCTGCTGGTGACCTGTCTCCTTATGGAGGTGGTCTCACCTACCTTGACTTGTTGTGTACTATCTGTGAGCCTGCTCAAAATACATAGGGTAATATAGGGATTTATGCTAAATTCAGTGAATTTGTCAATAATGTCTCATTACAGCCAAGTGATGCCTCCAGGTGTTTCTGTAGTTTCTGTAGTAACATCCTATAGGCATCAAATATTGCTTGTTCATACTTGCATTAATAATTCCAAAACTATGCTACATACAAAGTATTGGAACATTTCATCTTAAAGCTTACAAAATGGCAAATATGAATGCATTACTATCTGACTTCTGAATAGTGCAGTATTATATTGCCACAAGCTTCATCTGTTTCTCTAAATACTTCAAGAACCAATTAGCACAGACAGACCTGCTTAGCTTTTTTTTGAAAGCACTCAGTTAGGTGAACAAAAATGTTGCTGATGGTAAATGTGTATCATGTATTTGTTTAGATTGTAAGTTGTTTACAAAATATTACAAACTTAATAATTTCCATGTTTACTTGGACTTATAAAATCCAGTTTAAAACCTAAAACTTAAAGAATACCACCACTATAAAATAGTTTGTGCTGAAAATATTGCCATTTACATTTCTTTAGTAACACCTATGGTTCAAAGAAATACAGACATTTTTTGAAATGTGAGGAAATATTTTGATTCAGTCCAACAGCTTAGCCCTACCTCTTAGACCTTACAATGATAATTACTAGACTTCCATTGAAGGGAGTGAGTTAAGACAGAGTATTGCACTGAATGCATTAGCCAGGTCTGGGTAGGCAGTTTGCAACATTTTTCCTTCCTCCATTGCTTTACTGACCCTTTCAAAGAAGTCTACCAGATTAAGAAAGCATAACCTTTCCTTGACAAAGCCAAACTTGGATAGTTCTAGTGTCAATAGGTTGGCAATGTCATTGCTGATCATTCCCATGATAATCCATTCCATGGTTTTTCATATTAGTCAACTAATGGGACTGTAGTTTCTAGTGTCAGTTGATAGTCAACTTTTTTGAAGAGTGATAACCATTTCAATCTTCCATTCACATGGTATGCAGGCTGTTTTGAGGCTATAGTTGAAAAGTATTTCAAGTGTTCCTGACATGGTATTTTTCCAGCTATTACAGAGCCAGCCCGGTATGCTGTTAGGGCCGATTGAGGCAGTTCTGTAGGCCTTAAAGAGTGCTGCCATGATCTGCTCCCTCCTAATAGTTGGGGTTTATGCTAATAAGTATTTCATGGCAGGAGTTGAATTAGAGCTGAATTCCTTTACCAGCAGATTTGCTATGTCACTCTGCCCCATGAACATGGCACTTTTTTACCACTAGTTCAGCACACTGATGTGTTCTAACTTTAAGGTTCTCAGCATAGCTGTAGAAGGCCTTATGGTTATGTCTAGCCAGAGTAAGGCTTTCTTGACTTAATACTTGGCCTTGGTGGAATTAATTAATCCTTTTAGTTTCCTTTTAGTTAAATGTGTGACCGCTTGTCATTTTGAGAGCTGACCTTTCAGATTTTTGCCATTACTTTTTTTCCTTTTGTTATGTTCCCTGTCAAGGTTAGAATTTCAGCGTGGGGTATGCCATCCTTTAGGCCAGTTTTCCCACTCTGTCTGTTAAGGTTCTCTGAACTATTTCCTTATGGAGAGATTCTCCATTCTGCAGTTGTTTGACGCATCTGTTCAAGGATGGAACTCCAGAACTGCTCAGTATCCTTCATTGACATAGAAATACCCTTGTTCCCTAATAGGCAAATGTCAGGTTTTCAGGAAGGACTGAAGCACTTCAAAGCGTTATGTGTGTTAAAGAGATGTAGAAAGCTGCTTACATCTGTAGCAAGCAGCTTATTACAGTTTTTTTTGGTCCGCATGCTACAGTTGAGGGAAGTTGGGGAACTGCACAGGACACCAGATTACTTTACTTAGCTACTATCTCTCTCAATGTAGAGCGCAAATATAAATTATCATCTAAGGTTTCATCTGATATCATTTAATAGTTTGTAAGTCATCCATTTTTAGAAATATTAAGTAAACATGGTGCTATTTGATGTTTTCAGAATGACTTCCAGATAACTAGCCATATCTCAAGTATAGTGTACTGTAATTGCACATTACCAATCTACTTTTCTTTTTTGCACCAGGGCATTTCACTTTATGTACCTCAATAACAAGTAGGTCTCTCAGTTATGAAGATGTGAATGCAAACATAAATCAGTGGTTAATTTCTACACTGCAGAACATCTGAGATTAACTATCTTAGTACAATTTTATTAATTATTCCTAGCACTTTCTAACACTGTCTATTATTAATTCGTAACTCACTCTGTTAAGGAAGATATACCCAAAAATATCTGGACACCATAAATAGCTATTGGTGTTAATTGGAAGAATGCAAAAAAGATGTTTTAGGCTTGAATGACACACACACACACATACACACACACACACACACACACACACACACACACACACACACACACACACACACACACACACACACACACACCTGACTGAATAAAATAAAAGAGATGGCACATAATTTTGAATACTGACAGTAAATGCTTGTAATGTCTGCACATCACTATGTAGAGGGCAGTTGTATTCTCAGAGATGGTATATATTAAACAGCAGGGAGTGTGGGTGGTGTTGCCCCAACATGGGTAGGTACAGAAGGGGCTTTCACCCCTGCAAAGACATCTGGTATAAATGTTACTTTTGTTTTAGTGTTGATGTTTGCACACACACACCCACACCCCCCCACACATGCACACACACACACAGAAACAGATGTATGTCTACATATATATATATATATATATGTAACTGCAATCTTAGTCGGTAATATTGGTTATATTTTATTTGTCACTTTTTATATTTCTTTTTTGTATTAATTGGTTCCTTGCTGTGATGATAGTCTTATCAGAAGCATGCTCCAGATGCAGACTTACAAATAATATTGGATAATCCATTTATGTACATACAAGAGAGTTGCCCCTATTAAGAATATGCTAAGAACAGACAATAATAACAGTCCCATTATAATTTCCAGAAGTTTTTTCTTTTTTTTTTGCTCAAATAGTTTAATTTTTCAGATAATATTATAATATCTTCATAATATTTTTAAATAACATTTTAAATAACTATATACAATATTTACATCAGCCTGACCATTTGACTGTTTTCAGTGTTTACAAGTACAATATAGAATTGACGTTTCAGTTATCAGAGCATGTATATTAATTATTGCAAAGTGCCCAACAAAGATATAACTTTCTTTCATGGATTGTTTACCAATGGCCTAGGATAAATCCATAGTTCTTTGAATTTGATTACCAACAATGCTAAAGTCTTCAGTAGAGTGTAAAAGTCTTCTAAAGTTGGTGATGAGTTGGAATTCCATGTTCTGGTTATACATTTTCTTGAAATCACAAGTATTGTCCATAACAAGTTCATATTTGTCTAATTCAAGTGAGGACCTTCATTCACATTTAAAATAATCAGTGCTTTAATATGCTTGAAAGATTCATTAAATAAAGCTTGTAAAAAGTACTTAATTCCATTTCAATATGATTTAATTTTACTACAGTCATAAAAAATGTGATTCCAGTCTGCTTTATGTACCTATTCACATCTACAACATATTCCATTTGCAGTAGAGCTGATTTTGTTAACTCTATCTAGGGTTAAAAATGCTCTGTGTAGGTATTTCCAATTAAATATTTTCCAGTATTGTATAATAAATGTGTGATTAACTGATAATAAAATATCTGATTTAATTTCTTCTGTTTAACTGTAATGACGGACATTTTATTAAAAACTGCCAATATGATGATTTAGGTATTGTTTTATAGATTATCAATTATTTGTATAAATGTGAAATACAATGTATCTTATTATAACTGTTATATAGAGATCCATATAAACAATTTATAAGATTTGGTATATCTTTAGACAAGGAATTGTTGATTATTTAGCATAAGTCTTGAGTGTACATAAGAATACTTTGTAAGATTAACCAGTTCTGTGATGGAATAAGTAATTTTTATCATATGTAAGTCTAAAATTTTAAATGTTTTTATACATTGAAACCAACATATGAATCCATTTTGTTCCCAATAAGTAATTATTTCACTATATATTTTATGAGGATAGTTCTTAGTCATGTTGAATGGGGTTAAAAGGTCAAAACTAAGTTTTAAATCCACATTTGCATTAATACGTTTTCTAAAGGAATTAATATAATGATTAATCAGGAACGTTTTGATTGGATTTGTCATATTATATTGTATACTAATACAAAATATGTACCAAGGTTTGTTAGTTTTGTTTAATATTAAGAAATTGTAAATAAATTCAGCTCATTTATTAATATAACTGTTGATAAGTCTTTCAAATTAGCAAAATAATTAGGGTTTATCCAGTCTGTAGTAGTTTTGAGTATGGATGCTTTTATATATGTATCAATATTTGGAAAGTTCAATCCTCTTTGTTTCCAAGGTCTAATGTGATGTGTTAGGGCTATTCTATTTCTTTTGGAGTACAATAAAAATTTTAATAGGCACAAATTTATTTCTTTAAGAAAACATCTTTCAGGAGATAACTGTATTGCTAATGCTACATATAGGATTTTAGGTAATAAAACCATTTTTATTAATTGTAGCCTGTCTTCAAAGGTTAATATTATTGTATTACATTTTCCATATAGATTTTTATTGTGTCAATAATGTTTTTATAATTTATTGATACTATTAGATTTAGACTTTTGCATAATGCTATTCCTAGATATTTTACCGTAGATTTTTTGATTTCCTACAATATGTTTTCCTTTGACTTGCAATTCTTTTCTCTTATTTAAAAATAAAAATATTGATTTTGATCTGTTAAAGTGAAGACCTGAGATCATATAAAATTTTTCCAGCACTACATCTAACTCATCTAAAGACTCATTAGAATTTGATAGGGTTAATAATATATAGTCAGCAAAAAGCATTATTATAGTGATATATTGGTCATAGACATCCACCCCTTTTATTTTTAGGTTGTTACATACTGAGTCTGCAAGTATTTCTATAGCCAAAGCAAATAGGATAGGTGACAGAGGACAACCTTGTTTAGTGCCTTTTGTTATATAGATATAGATGTAATCTAAGTTATTAATATATATGTTTTTAAGAGTTGAATAAAGGAAGGGAGAAATTCAAATAATATTAGAGTTATAACTAGATAATTCCAATTTAGGGAGTCAAAGGCTTTCTCTGTGTCTAATCCAGTTATGAGTGCTTCTCTGTTTTCTTTATTTACATACTCTATAAGGATGAGTATCCTTTTAATATTATCATGTGTATGTCTATTATATATAAATCCAGTTTGATCATTATTTATTGTCTTGGGCAGGGGTATTTTCATTCTATTGGCTAAAATTGATATAAATATCTTGTAATCATTATTCAATAATGATATAGGTCTATAAGAGGTGCAAAGATTTGGTGTTTTGTTATTTTTTAAAATTGGATTTATTAGAGAATATTTCCATGAGGGTGGAATTATTGCTTCTAACTGGACTTCTAATGAAGTTTTATGAAAAAGAGATTATTGTTGAAGGGGAAATTTGATATATTTCCATGATTATACCATCTATTCCTGGTGCTGTGTTAGTTTTACTTGATTTTATCTTGTCAATCATTTCTTTGTAGGATATAGGCCTTTCTTAGTCTAATTTTAGGTTTCCTGGATTTTTTTATATTGGTGAAGTTTATATCCAAATTTGATTGATCAGTATCTAAATTTACTTTTTTAAAATGTTCCATGTAATGCCACCTAAAAGCATCAAATATGTCTCCTATATCCAATACTTATTTCCCTTTCTTTTCATGGTATATATTATTAATGTTATTTGCTTCGGATTGTATTTTAATTCTTGTAGATAGATTATGTAAATATCTGGGGGAGGAGGCTAATGAATTTACTTTTAATTTTTCTAAGGCTAGACCAGTTTTGTGTGCTAGAATTTCATTATATTTTTTATTTAGATCCTCTATTTTCTTTTTGATTTCTGGACAACTTTGATTTTTTTCAGTCTTTGCTGTCATAAGTCTGGATTGTAGATCCAGTAATTCAGAATCCCACTCTCTAACTTTGGTTTTATACAAGCTAAGGGTTGTACCAAATAAATAAGCTTTCAGTGAGTGCCAGACCATGACTTCACTGATTTCTGTTGTATAATTAATTTCTAGAAATTAATTGTAATTCTGTCAACATCCAGTGTTTGAATTCTTTAATTTTCATGATATATGATGGTATTCTAGATGAGAAGATGAATGGTTCATAGGTTCATAGGTTCAGAGGTTCATAGGTTGGTACTAGGCTATTTGCCCTAGGGCCTATACAACTCTGTTTGTAATTTCAAAATCAGAGAGTCGTGGTTTGAAAAAGGGCATGGTGCAATTGAGAAATTGATGACTTTTGCTTGTAAGTCTTGAGCAACAAATAGTTTAGCTATTCTAGATTAAGTCCTAAATTTATGATCTTGATGGGAGAACAATAAAGACTTATCTTCTTTCATCTTAAAAGTATCTATTAAATGAAATGAGTCAACCCATTTTATAAAGATTTTTGATATAGAAGTTATACAAAAAGGTCTCTTGTTGGTAGTTTCAAAAGCATCTAAGATACAGTTGAAGTCCCCTTCCATTATTAAGTTTCCTTTATAGTTATTGGAAATAAAATCTAAGTGTTTTTTAACCGTTCTTGTTCCAATTCCTGGGAACCAATATAGATTTGCTAGAGTCCATATTCTATTATTACATTTAAATATTACAAATGCTACTAGGCCTTCTTTGTCTTCATATTTACAAATAATTTCTGAAGTGACACTATTCTTCCTCCAAAGAACTGATACCCCTTTTGTCTTTGTTTTATAGGTGGCTTGAGCTAAAATGATGTATTCCTTAGGATTCTGAGTGAAGCTATCACTTGTTTTAAAATGCATTTCTTGAAAAAAGACTACTTGTGCCTTGTTAAGTTTTAAATATTTCAATACATTTGATCTTTTACTTGAATTATTTAAGCCATTAGTATTTAAGGATAATAATGTTAAATCCCTATCACGTTATTGCTGGAAGAGGTTTTTTTTTTGTTATTATAGCTATTAAACAGTTTCCTCTGATAACAACAAAAATTATGTTTGTGTGTGTAATTAAGTATTTATAGGTGTAATCACATTTCCTATTCCTAGTTACTTACGCTATAACAAACATTATAGAGTATTTTAAATGTATTAAACACTGCTCCTCAATTTAAACTATAAGAGCTTTCAATAGACAAACATGACTAGAAGTTAGTATATTCTAGAAACAATATAACTTTTGTCTTACTTCTGTACATGAGAAATTTCCATCTGTAGCAGTAACAGTGTTGTCTGTGTTTATTTATAAATCAATGCAACAAATTATCTTGGTGTCAGAATCTTTAATTGTAGACATTAGACAGCAGCCTATCATGATTTTCTCCTCTCACTGCTGCTTATAAGATATTCTACCAATAATATTATCATGTTCTTGTTAATTTCTTTATTCTGTTTCTGTCAATTACATTGTTATATCCTTTCTAGATGGAAATTAATAGTATAGTCATCTCTATATTAGATTCCATGCCTATGCTAATTAGTTTAATACATTAGCAAAGTTTGAAGTTATTAGGTAGAAACTGTTAGTCTTAAAAATGAATAGTTTATCAGTTGCCAAGAGAATTTGCAAAGTGTTTATGGTTACTGTAAAATTAACTTGTTTCAAAAGATAATAGATTTCTTTCCATTGTTCTCTATAAATTATCACTTGCATGTTAACTTATACTGTATAACATTTATGGTCCGGACAGCTTAGTGTGGCACATGTTTTACCTGGAGCGGAACACCAAAGGCGGAGGTGTGTCCATATTCATTAAGGATATCCACACCTCCAGGCTAGTTGCTCAGCATAATGCAGCCGAGGTTATCCAAGTGCAACTAACTCTGGGCAAAACTGCAATTCAAATTGTAGCTTGCTACAGATCACCCACCATGCCCCAGGATTCCCACTCCTCTTTTCTTGATGTACCTGGAAAATATTAGGGTTCAACCAAACACCCTAATAATGGGTGATTTCAACTACCCCACCATTAACTGGGAAAACTACTCATGTACCAACTCCTTTGCTAAACACTTTCTGGAATTCATAAACTCCAATGCCCTGGAACAACTTATCCACACCCCCACCAGGGGCAACAATATCCTAGATCTAGTCATTACCAATATGAGTGACCGGTGTTCCACACCTGAAGTCAATGCCTCATTGGTCCAATCCGACCATAAGTTGATTACCCTAGATATCCACATCCTGCCTCCACCCCCCATTTATGAAACCATGGTAAAAAATTTCTCCAAAGCCAACTTCATGCTTCTTAAGACAGAAGTGGTGAACTTCATGACACCCATGCAGATGGACAATACAGTAACGACTACTGAATCCTACACAATTGCACTTTATAAGCACTTATATGAGTGCATGGATTGTGCTATCCCAAACAGAACCAAGATGCTATCCTCCAAAAAAAGGAAGCCAATCTGGTGGCCCCCAGCCATAAACAAATTGTACAACAGAAGGAAGAAACTTTTGTAAAAGAGAGTAAAATCCCACGAGTGGAGGAGCTCCCTGGTCAGCCTCAGTAAGAAGCTGCGATCCCTGATAAAATCCTCCAAAGCTAGTTACGAAAACAAAATTGTCACTGATTCTAAAGACAACCACAAAGCATTCTATAGCTATGTCAAGAATCTCAATGGCAACACTCAGATCTGCTCTGAGTTACAGCACAATGGCTCTAAATATACAGACCCAACTGATATTGCCAACATCCTGACAGATAGGTTCAGTGCTAACTTTACCCCCCTCTCACCCCCTAAAGAGCCCATCTCTATACTGGAAGAATGCAAAACTCCTGTAATCACGGCTGCACAGGTAAAAAACACACTCTCCAAAGCCAAGAACACAGCATCCATGGGACCAGACAACATCCCAGGCTGCGTTCTACATGAACTACAGAACAAACTGGCACCCCACCTAAGTACCATATTCAATCATAGCCTCACCTCAGGCTTTGTGCCTGTTGAATGGCGCACAGCAATGGTTATCCCACTCCACAAGGGGGGAGCCACCAGAGACCCTGGGAACTACCGCCCCATTAGCCTGACGAGCCTGGTCTGCAAGGCCATAGAACGTATCATCATGGAACTTATAAACAAAAACATTGGTAATCTCCAAACTCTGGATCCCACCCAGTTCAGGTTTGTAAAAGGCAGATCATGTCTCCTAAACCTGATAGACTTCTTTAAAGCAGTCACCAAAGCCGTAGACAACGGTAAGGTGGTTCACACAGCCTATCTAGATCTTGCCAAGGCTTTCAACACCATCCCCCACTCCGGAGTTATAGATAAACTCACTAAACTAGGTATAAATCCCTATGTCACAAGATGGGTTGCCAACTGGCTCACTGACAGAAACCACACTGTGAAAGTAGCAGACTCCAAATCCGACTTCAGACCAGTGACAAGTGGAGTACCACAGGGTTCAGTCCTGGGTCCTCTCCTGTTTGGTATCTACTTCTCTGAAGTACAGGCTAACACAGAAGGTCTTTGGCTAATGAAGTTTGCAGATGACTGCAAACTAGGAGCCATAATCAAAACTCCTAATGATGTAGGCATCCTACAAAAGGGCCTCACTGAGACAGATGCCTGGTGACAAAGCCATGGCCTCAAGCTCAATGCCAAAAAGTGCATTGTCATCCCCTTTGGTAAAAACTCTGTACCCATGAACTACAACATAGGCGGTAGTATACTTAACATGGAAAGTATGATAAGAGACCTTGGGACACAGGTGGACAGTAGTCTCTCCTTTGATAATCACATTGCCACAGTAGACAGGAAATCCTTCTATGTGGCACACCTCATCACAAAAGGTTTCTCATCCAGAAAAGAAGAGGTCATTGCTCCCCTCTACTCATCACTCAGTAGACCCATTATAGAGTACAATGCCCCTTTTGATATGTACCTCACAAGACATCTACAACAACTGGAAAGGCCGCAGAAATACCTCACAAAGAGGATTACCAGCCTCAAACAGATGCCCTATGCAGACCGTCTCAAAAAACTCTAGCTTTACTCCGTCGCATATCGCCTACTCAGAGGTGATCTCTGCCTAACATACAAAGCTATGTCAAACCCAGAGCTGTTGGACATACTCCACTTAAAGAAATCCCAATCCCTTGAGCTACACGGTCTAGGGACCTAAACCTTGTCACCACAATAAACAGAACATGCCGGAGGGATAAATTCCTGTCCCAGAGACTTCCCATACTCTGGAATAAACTACCTATCTATATCAAACAAAGCTCCTCATTAGCACTCTTCAAGAAAAATCTTGATGATTGGATGAGAAATAGGAAATTCACCTCAGGGATCACCTCTGTGGCTCTGCTCGACAGTGGTACAGGAAAATAATTTTCTTGGGTGGCAAAAGCCAGGGTACCTTTTTGGCTGGGCTTGTATAGGCCCCAGGGCCGATAGCCTAGTACCTACCTATGAACCTATGAACTAAGTAGGACATGTTAATCAGGCAGACTCAAGTGAATGACAAGATGTTATGTGTTCATTTCAGACAATTTCTTAAAATTATTCCACACACATTAGATTAATTCAGGAAGCAGTTCAGAATTGTCTTATCACATCTATTTCTCATTTTTTGTTCCCCTAGGCTCCCATTTCAATCATACGAGCTTAACATCAACATTTCTATTATTTAGCATCTGCATGCCTAAATCGACTTTGGAGGCTCACAGAGCCTATAGAGTCTGACGTCATTGATTGCCCTTACCATGGAAATGTAAATAGTGTGTGTTCTAACCAGGGAGTGCTTAAAACAATCAAAAAAGTTTGTGAGGTATATAGAATACAAAAAAGCTTCACCTCTCTTGGCCAAAAGCACAATTTGTCCTTCCTTTTGCGTCATGTATTCAAATCCAAGAGAAAAGTGATTCAACAGCCAGAGATAACAAACAAATATGGCACTCCAAAGTCCACCTCAAGTCACGTCCCACAACCTAGCAGACATAGCAGCACCTCCCAATAAACCATCAAACACTGTAACATCAGCGCAATTACCATTTTGCTTTCTCCCTTTTCATACAGGTTAGCAAAATGTTAATATCTATCAAGTTTAACCAACAAGTCTAGGACACACCGTTCCTCTCAGACATTAAGTCACTGCAAACCGCACTCTAGTGGCAGAAGATTCTCCTCACAAACTGAGCAGCACAGCATCACTCACAAATGATTCATCCATTCAGTTCAGTCTGTATACAATCAATAAGGTACCAACAGTCCCAAAGGAACAATCATACATGCCTATAATCTATCCATCCAGATATACTGGAGGGCAAATTCTTGGGTCTATGTTAAAACAATGAACGGAATAAATGTCAAATGCTCTGATGAGTGAAAACTCATATGATCAAAATTGCTATTGAGGGGGGTTGCACCCCCACACCCCCCCTTAAAAATATATTCCAACTCCAAGATCACACTACAGTGAGGAAAGGGCAAATTTTCCAATCTTCACTGTACTGTGATCTCACAATATCGATGCCGATCATATTTGTTTTTGCTCATCAGAGCGTTCGAAATTTATTCCGTTCATTGTTTTAACATAGATCCAAATTCCGGACTACCTATGAGGAAGCAAAAACGGTGGACATTACTAAAAGGACTTTAACTAGTTAAGTTGATAAACTCTATAACTCCCAATCAAAAAATCGGTAGGCACATTGGTATTTGTAAGTGAAATATTAAGAAAAACAAACTATAAGCATATAGGATGCCACTTTCCAACCAGACCAGTCTAATCAATTATTTAGTTTAATGTAAGCAGTGGGTTAGCAAACAAAGAGATTATACATTAGCATGAAGAATGAGAGAAAAGAAAGAGAGAGAGAAGAGAGAAAGAAAAAAAAAATAGAAAAACACTGTATGCATTAAGTTAATAATGTATATATTTTAGGTACTAAATAACCCCCATTCTAAGAAAGCAAACCACCCCATTTGACATACCTGTAGTAGTGTGAAAAATCTCATGTTTCTTCTATTTTTTAGGATTGGACATTAAAGATTCAAGTCAATTTAATTACTTTTGCTTTAAAAAGTCAAACAAAATACATACTCATTTCAACAGTACTAACAGTTCATATCATAGTTGAGACTTTGAGAGATTAGGTTGGAATAACAATTTTAGAATCAGTCTTTTGTTTTTTTCTTTTTGACATCAGTCCAAGCATTTGTTTCTTTTGTTCTTTTAATAGAAGGGGGCAGCCATTTCATATCTTATTGTATGGAAATCATGTTGTTGTTCTTAATAAACAAAGAAACTTCTTCTATGTCATCAAAGGTTCCCATCTCATTGGCATACAATATTTTTATCTTAGCTGGATATGCAAGTTTAGGCTTAATATTGTTTTGATTTAGAAATGTTCTTATTGGCCAAACTTTTTTCCTTTGTTCTATTATTCTGGTAGAGTAGTCATTGTCAAACCTTATCAAGTTCTGATTATATTTTAAAGGCGCTTTCCTCCAAGCAGATCTTAAAATTAGTTCCTTGTCCAGATATGAAAGGAATTTTATAACTCTTGATCTAGGAGGTGAATTTGCTGAGTGAGAAGTAGATTTTTCCAAAGCTCTGTGCGCCCTTTCAATGCCAACGGAGAGCCTTTCTTTTAAATTTATAAATTCAGGGATCCAGTTTGATAAAGGGAAATAATGTCCTCACCTTCTGTGTTTTCAGGTAACCCGAAAATCCTGATGTTATTTCTCCTTTCCCAATTTTCCAAATCATCTACTTTGTTAAGCAGCCAGATGTTTTGTTTAAGGAGCAATTCTTTTTGTGTTTCCTCTTCTTTAAGTCTTCTTTTGATGCCATTTAATAAAGTCTCTATATTTGTTATTTTTGTCTGATGTTGATGTAGCATTTCCTTGAGAGTATCAGTCTGTTTTTGACAGCTTGTTTTAAAGATTTTCTAGATTTTCTTTAAAATCATCCATCTTCAAAGACACCTCTTGCAGGGTAGATGTCATCCGTTGTAGTACTTTTTTTTAAAGCTTCATGATGGTGAGAATTATTTGAGTTACTGATTTTCAGGAATTGAATAAATCTCCAAGCTTTTTGACATGAAAACATTTGTATTAATTCACCAAAGTTACTTCTTTTGTAGTTTAGTCCTTTGTCTATAACTTTTTTATACTATTTTGAAGGAAAACATTTTTTTTCCTGTTTTGTTTTACTAGTTTAATGGAGCTCTAACATTCTGCTGCTTTCAATTAGCCATTCAGGCACTGCCCCTTCAGATGTTGTTTCTGATGCTGCAAATTATATCGCTGATACATCATTATTTTAATTTGAATATGTTGTGCTCTGTCACCAAAATCAAAAATGGAGGGGAATAGCAATTGCTGCTTTTATCTCAGATGTTGCAGAAGGCAAGCCCATTTACCAGTATTAAACATTTGGGATGTAGAAACTACCTCAATGTTTACTCACAGTCAAATTCAAAGCATTTCTACCAATAGAGATGGATCGATGTGATAGAACTGCATGATTCATTTTTAATGGTACAATGGGAGGTTGCTATGAAGATGACAGCCCTAGCAAAGTCAATTAGCAGACGTAGACACATGCATTCGATTTGCTTGCAAACGAGTCTCAAGAAGAAATAGATAAATAAATAAATAAATACATAAATAGATAAATAAATAAATAAATCAGATTAAGATGAAAAGTTTGAGAGCAGAGAGAGAGAAAGAGTGAGAGGGATCTCTACATATTTTTCACAGACCAAATGCTATTACCTATAAAATGCACAAATGCATACTCTAGTGTTTTAATGACTTTTTCTTGCACAAATGTATAAGGGATGAATGTAAGTTGACATATTCTATGAAGATGTATTTTGCTACATGTGGACCACACTTATCATGTTCTATGTGAACCTGATGTGAAAGTGATTGGCATCAGCATTTGAGGAATTGCTTGAAAGTATACAATACCATTTCTGCCTTGGCTCCTGTCTGCAAATGGTCTTGATGAAGGCTGTCTCTCACTATCACAGTCAAACAAGCAAGTAAAGCAGTAAACAATAAATATAAACATGAATATGAAAAGAGGGCTGGCATGTCATACTGGGCATATGACTGGATGACATTTTTCAGTCATCTGAGTGCATCAGCTCTTATTAGACCAGGGAGCAAAGGTAGCTGTGGAATTTGGAACCTGCAGGGAACAGATTTACTGTTGGTGAAAACCAGGTATCTGATGAGAAGGCATAAGTTTGGAATAAAAGGGAACTCTTGAAAAATGGTATCCAGAGTGGTAACCAAAACTGGAAGGATGTGTCTTCTCAAAATAAAGTCTTATGAATGACAAACCATAATCTGACATGCAAACAAGCACCAGTGGTTATTACAATTGTTACCTCTCTCTTCCAACACATTGATGGAGGGTTGTGGTGGGGATTCAGGGACTGTAAGTGCTAAGATATTTTCTTAGTTCTTTCTTAGGAATTATCTGAGAAAAAACAGGCAAGAGTGTTTATATCCATTGTAGTATACATAAAAACAGAAAAGAAAAAGTAAGAGAGTGAATAATCTAAATAGAAGGAGTGCCAAACAACTGTATAAGTCAAAGACTTGGCAGTGTTTTTTTTTCCCCTTAACTAATATTTATTGCATAGTGACTCACCAGTACCACAGATTGCCCTCACTTGGGAAATCCACAGAGATAAACAGCAGGGACATTTCTAGAAATTAATCAGAAATATATGTTTTTCAGTAACCATTCCTTCTTAGCTATGTATGTGTAGTTTCCCAACAAGTGATAAAAAGACAAAAATAATCATTCAAGCATCAGGGTGCATTAAAATATATTCAGTATTTTCATCGATGTGAGTGCTTTCATCTCATAATGAAAATGAGAGACAGATTTAAGGTAGGCCTAATTCATTGTTCTCATCAGGTTGCTTAAGCAGGATCAGTGTCTACTCATCAGCATGGTGATTCCTGTTCTACTACTGGACTACTAGAAATGATGGGTCTATATTAGAACACTGAATGTTCAAAATTTTGAGTGTTCTAATATCAAACCCTATGAATCGAAAATTTAAAACATCGAACATACAGAACAGCAGATTTTTTCCTAGGGAAAAAAATTGCTGTTCCAAAACACATACACACAACACAGGCACACCAAACAAACAGCAATCCACACAAATACACCTAAACTCTTACACCTAACCCTACACTAAACTATACATACACCACTAACTATCCACTTACCTTAACCCAAACCCTAACCCTAAGGTCCATCACTATCACACCTCACCGCACCCTAACCCTAACTTACCTACCCCGCCCTAACCCTCACGCCCACACAATCACACACTTACCTGACCCACTCTCTAACCCTAACTCACCTAACCTGTCCTAACCCTCACGTCCACACAATCTCACACTTACCTGAACCCAACCCGTAACTTTCTACCACAGTGCTGAAAATACCGAAGCAACAGAAATGGACAACCAAATTCTTTCCCTAGGAAAAAAATTGGTTTTCTGTTTCTTTGATATTAGAACACTCGAAATTTTGAACGTTCGGTGTTCTAAAGTAGAACCAAAATGATTTTTGCATTAACAACTGATTCCTGTTCTGCAGCCTGCTAGAAATAATTTTTTGCACAAGCAGCCTGCTGTCAGTTTTCATCATGTTTGCAGTCAGATTACCTTGTTCTTTTGTCTATTTACATGAGGTATTTCACTGTTCTTACAAAAAAAAAAAAAAAAAAAAAAACATTTAGGGCATTGCTGTAGTGTTCTCACTTCAGCACAGTGAAAGCCACTTTTGTCCATGATAAGTTGTGCAGGTTGAAGATGACAAAATGCTCGAGTCACATTAAGCTTCCACAAAGTGTTATGTTTGTTATTGCATGTCGTATGATTCATTAATACATGAGATAGTATATGATTTCCATGAAGAAATATGGGATACTTGGTGGCCATAATGACAACTAAGTATTTTTTGACTGAGGGTCAAGGAGAGTACGGCGTAGGTGTCTATGTAGTTTTTGGTGTTAGGGGTGTTTATCAGCTGCACCTGTCTATTAACAACTTGTTCTTGGTATGCATAGTGCTGTTTAAATTAGGAAAGAATCCAAAGGAAAAATTATTAACAATGTATTGTACTAATCTTTCCTGTCAGGTGTGCTTAGTTCTGAGTTACGCCAGCACACTATATAGTCATAATCTGTAATATGATGATAAGACATTTAGTACCGAAGGTGGCCTTTGTTAACTATTCAAGTATTGTATGAGCATGTGATTCTTTAAGAAAAGCATGCTTCTCTGGACTAAAAAGATATGTCTCAGTATGCAGCCAAATACGTCTTATTGTTTAAATGAATGCATTGCTAAGTTATTGACTTATAATAAAAGACTTCAAGCCTACAATACAAATTTAAAGGAGATTCTGCTGTGAAAGACTGAACATCAACATGTAGAGAAACAACTTATCAAAAATTAATGCCTAAGAATAAAGGGCTGGAAAATTCAAAAGCAAGTATTTTTGGATAGGGCGAATAGGCCCTCCTGCACTCCTGAATACGGAGTGCAAGACTGCTGAAGCCACCCACCCCCCAGCTTATATATACCATCTTCATGACTGTAACAACTTGAATAAGGGAGAAATCAAAAACAAATGACTCATTGTGATGCACAATTAGAAACTGCACAAGCAGTGATTTCTTATGAATAATAGTAATCACCATTTTGTTCTTGGTGTGTCTTGTTTTAGGCAGTTGACATTTGGTGGATTTTATCTAGGCCACTTGCAGATATATCATGAAATAAACAGGTCAAATGTCTTCAGCAGCACATATTCTCCAAATGATAAACAAAACAGTGTTTCTAATACTTCCACCATAGCAATTACTGTTAGTTTCACACTTTCTAACAAGAACAAAAGTAATATTTCCACCAGTATAAATAAGAAATGAGTTACTTGCTCTGAACATTGTTTTTGTGAATTAATATGACAGGAATTAATAATATAATGTAAGCAAAAATCAAACCATATGTCAATGTTATTTGTTGTGTTTAAAGTTTTTTCATAATGCATTTTAATGTTTCATATTACATTCATTCTTTCATTTGTTCTTTCACTCGCTTTGCCATCACAATCTTAATCCAATTCTTTGTGAAAGACCACCAGAGCACTGAGAAGGAGGAAACAGATAAAGTAACCTGGATGTGGTGAATGCTCATCACATGCTGCGCACACACACACACACACACACACACACACACACACACACACACACACACACACACGTATAAACACACACAAATGTGCACGCACACTACTCACAAATGAGAACTGATAACCAAATAATTCAAGTAGTGAGCCAAAGACTGGAGCTAATACAGTAAAGACAGTTTCAAAACGAAATAATAATGCTGATGTAATGCCGTGCAAATCCCAACCAATGCCTACTTGTTGGAATTAGACAACCTGATGGAAACCCACATGGACCCAAAAATCACATGCATACCCATCCAGAAAGAGGTCTAGTCAAGAAAAAGGCCACACAATCAGCTCTGTGAGGCAACAAAGCTACCTGATTCTTTCCTGTGTACCCCTCTTGACCACTAATATATATATATATATATATATTTATATATACATATATATTTTTTGTTATATTTTGGGGGGGGGGGGTTGTGTAAAACTCATATTATTTTAGGAATATGCAATGAGAGTTCAGTGATTGGGCATTAATACCAAATTCCAAATAAAGATTCCATACAGTGGCATTCAGTCAGCATTCATCATTACATAATATGAACCAGCCAACTATCTTCATTTACAATTGGAAATAAAATTACAGTAAGAGCCCATAAGAATATGAACAGTTAATATGAGGAAATATACACAATAAACTATGCCCATGTGTGTAATGATGTAAAAATGCTAACAATGAGATGTCTGTATACTGTTTTAAGTACCATAACAACACTGACATTTTCTTGTTCACATTACAATTTCGTCACACATTTATAAAAGCAGTTAAACCACTAAGCAGGATATCTGAATGAAATCCTGTCATCATATTAAGAAATATAGTATTGCAATCTCTCTATTTTAGTTTCAGCAATAGATAGGATGTCTGAATATCAATGGCAGTTGTCAGTGTGAAATGTCATTTAATTCATTAACAGCATTATTCATTTATCCATGCAGCAGCTATGATTTGGTACCTATTGTTGCACTGCCCACCTTCTGCTCTTAAGTATATCTTCTGCTGAATTTACATTTATGAAGGCAGAAACTGGCTGACTAATCTGAATTATACAATTTATTCATGTTCAATAAAATGCTGTTCTTCAACCTAAACTCTGCTGAGAGTTCAAATCAGATTTTAGCCACCTGGGAGAAAACAGAATTGTTCTCCTTGCCTGGTATGTCAACTATGGATAAAAAGAACATAAATTTCATGTTGTAAAAAACTTTCTAGTCTAAGTGGGTAGTAATAATACCAACAACTTTAAAGGAAGTGACTGAAAGTAGCCTAACAAATATACACATTGACACACACACACACACTCACACACACACGCACACGCACACACACATACACACACACACACACACACACACACACACACACACACACACACACACACACACACAAAATCAATATACAATCCTTCACAAAAATATAAGCTCCACAGAGAAAATATATAACAGAAGGAAAAGCAGATGCATCTTTTACTTATGTGTGCTATTAACATCTTTAAGGTAGTTCTGAAATGCGATATTATAGTGAGTAATAATTTTAAATAAGCAAAAATTTAAAGATATCTTATTCATGATATCAGAGGTTCATCAATGTGTTGAATATAAAATAATAGAAAACAACATATGCTTTTTACTAGGCAATTTTCAAAATACTTATTTCTACATCACCAATAAATGTTTGCATTTTTTGCTTTAGAGTGCAGTTTCTTAACCAACTCGACACCGTAAAAACTCCACTGCCAGTCATGAGCGGACAAGTGATCCACTGTGAAGACCCTTAACCGGGAAAAGCCAAAAGAAGAAGAAGAAGAAGACTTGCAGTTTTTTAACCGCTTGTGCCTAGCTGTGTTTTAAACACAAATACTATGGCTTCTGAATATTCTGCAGGAGGAAAATCATGCAGAGTACAATATATTAATACAAAGTATTGTTTATCTCTGTTTTGAAAGATATAAAAGAAAAAATATTTAAGTATGCACCTGGCCTTATTAAAGGTGTATGCATATGTACATACGTGCATGGGTGCATATGCATAAAATATACATGTATTAATGGATCTACTGTAGTTAATAGATACTTCAGCAGATCAACAAACAAACAAAAGAAAATCTGCTCCCCCCAAAAATGGCAACACTCAGCACATGACCTGTGATACCCTAGAACATGCAAATAAAAAAAAAAAAACATTTTTTTGCAGCGGTGCAAACTTCCTGCACCCCCATACCCCTAACAGGTACATATACCAACTCCATGAATGCATAATACCTGGGAAAGTACATATTCCCCAACTTTAATGTTATGGTCATCTTGCATCAAACATCCTGTTGAAATATACACATTGACACACACACACACACACACACACACACACACACACACACACACACACACACACACACACACACTGTATAACTAAAACCATTCAACTGAGGAGTGGACTCTGTCCTTTTCTGCAGGATGTGTGAAGTGGAAATATTAAAATACAGATTACTAACAGCAGTATTTAGTGAGCATCACTTGAAAAGTGAGTTTCACTAAATGGTTTTATTCTAATGATACAGTTTATGGAAAAACCTTACAATTGACCTTTTGACATCTGGATATGTGATTCAAGTCTAGTGCAGATGCAAGTGACAGGAAATCATTACAGCACTGCTAGTGCTAAGATAACTAAACTGTTCTTTAGGGAGGAATGATTTATTTCATAACATTTATTGTGCTCTCACTCTTGTGAGGTGGGGTTGCTGAACAAGAATGTAGATGGTCAAGCACCAGAATTAGACGTTTTATTTATCTCGGTGAATGCTTGCTGATAAACTATGCTTCAGTTAACTACACTGAGGGTATGGATTCATTACAATGTACAGACCATTTGAAGTGCTTTTTTTTATTTTATATGCTGATCTGGCATATATTAGAGGAACACTTTCTTTCCTATGAGCCTTTGTATTGTTTTAATCTGTTTAACAGAACTGAGAAAAAAAATAATTTTAAAACTTTCAGGTCAAATGACAAAATGTGTTTTTTGTGTTGGTTCTATTCAAGCAAAATCCATTTTTTCAGATGTTAACAGCTGATTATGCTACAACATCAAAAACATATTACGATTAAAGTGAAGAACAAAAACTTATAGCAAAGCATATACCAGAATATATGTTCATTTACATGATATATCCAATTCATTTAAACAGAACAAAACTATCAATGGATAATACACTCAAAGAGTAGGCAAAATTGATAAGCCACTCTGAAAACCTAAAACCACAATAACGTAACAGTTAACTGCTGCAAAGAGGGGGAAACTCAATCACAATATCACAGCTAGCATTTTAAGTTATTTACTAATGAATGCAATCACTATCAAGCTTGAGTGGAGGATAAATTTGACATGCTGTGCATTCTCTGCTATGTAGAGCCCAAAATAGTTGACCTGATACTCCTGAAGAGTATAGCAGCAGAGGTAGAAGACAGCTAACACACATTTGTTCCAGTTTGTTTTTTCTTACACTTCTTATAACAAAGATAACATTACATAACTTAGAAATTGATTACCAAATAAACAATTTTGCCATGTTGGCCGCTTTACTGATCTAGCCATCCACAAACCCTTTTCTCTCATTTTTGCACATGGGGTTCGGGTTTAACTTCAGCAGTGACAGACAATCATCTCGAGCCAAGGTTTACACCAGTGCGTCTTCATATTATTATTATTATTATTTCAGATATGGCCAGCACTAAACGACTGCTTATAATAGTCATGTTTTTATAATGTATCTATATATCTGTATCTGAGTCTATATATATATATATATATATATATATATATATATATATATATATATATATATATACATACATATATATATCTATATCTATGTCTATCAATACATGTATATGTGTGTATATATATATATATATATATAGATATATATATATATATATATATATATATATATATATATATATTATTTATTTATTTATTTTATTTTACATTTGTTGACCGGGCTAGTCTAGCTGGATATATGTCCATTTTCAGTAGAGGCCCGGGGAAAAAAGCTCCAAGGGTAAATTACAGATATATAAAAAAAACATATAGGAAACAGAACATAGACATGGTTAAATACAATTTTACAAAAAAAAAGCAGTAAGTAGGGAACATTAATTTAAAAATTGCAAACAAAAAAAAAATATATACATATCTTGTCAATCAAGCAAAATTGTTTATTTGGTAATCAATTTCTTCTCTAAGTTATGTAATGTTATCTTTGTTATAAGAAGTGTAAGAAAAAACAAACTGGAACAAATGTGTGTTAGCTGTCTTCTACCTCTGCTGCTATACTCTTCAGGAGTATCAGGTCAACTATTTTGGTCTCTACATAGCAGAGAATGCACAGCATGTCAAATTTATCCTCCACTCAAGCTTGATAGTGATTGCATTCATTAGTATATATATATATATATATATATATATATATATATATATATATATATATACGCACACAACTAACTACACCTTCAATATATACAGCTGCTCATTTCATTCATAATCTATGTGTACACTACCTTCTGCAATTTCCAAACTTTATCCCTGTGTGTATGACTACCTACTACTTCTCAGTTCAACAGATAGCACATAGTAAACCTCAGAGTATCAGAAAACAATGGACTTGACTCTTCCAATAGTTAGTGGTAAAGCAATGGGATTAAACTATCTTTTTACCATGAATTATAGACCTACAAAACTAATTCAGTTCAGGTGTAGTTGTAGTCTACAAAGTCTAAAACTCTCACTTCTCCAGCCACATCCTTCCCCTTAATATATGACAATCCCACATGCAGCCATAATACTGCTTTCTATCTTGTCAATCAAGCCCACATACAAAAACAGGATTATTGTATTTAGAAACTCATAACTTTTTGGCCTGATGACAGACTTCATTTGGACTTGCAGTAGAATGCATGCTTTCCTAAAGGGATTCATGTAAATGTCTCATAAACCTATCCACAACACCTGAATCTGCCTCGGAAGTCAAATCAGTGACAGTATTGTTGGATAAATCTGATAGCCACCAATTCACTTAAGAGGTTATGACCACGTACAATCATGGAGCTTGGGTGGTGTCCTCTTCAAATACATGGATACCATGAATGTACTAATTTTATTCTACATGAAAGATATCCTGGGTGTTCAAAATGTGCTTCTACTTATTCAGTCTTAAGAAATGTAGTTGCCTGTTTCATCTTCTAACAAAATAATAAGGAAACAATTGCTTTAATGGAGCAATTCTGTTTATCTCCCTAGTGCTAAATTTATCTTTTTTTCTCATTTTCTTAATGGTTATTGAACTATATTTTATTGTTCCACACTTCTGTTTGTCTCTAATGTAATGCATCCCATATACCCACTAATGGATTACCAGTATAGTCCTAAATTACAAATAAACTGTTATTATATATGATGCTGCTTTTAATGCAGAAGATCTCCATTTGACAGATGAAATATATATAAAATATCTAAATATCTAGAATATAAAAATATCTCAAGTATACATAGAAATAGATAGACAGGCAGATAGACAAACTTAAGCTATGGTGTATAGCACAAGAAAGCAATGGCAAACCTATCAGTTAGTAAACTGTTTTACCTAAATCTACAGTAGAAGGTATTTCACATATCACACAAAAGAGCTCCATAGTTATTACTCTCCATGCCGTTAGTCAAAAGGAATGTGGCAACGATGTAAGCTGTCTTTTCAACAAGGCTTTACCTACTTTTGAATGCTTAGCATGAAAGGTCTAGCTCATGAGTGGTTTTCTACTCTGTTTATGAAATAAAATGTCACTTTTTTGAAGATGTATGTAAATGCCTGTAGGCTGTGATAAGGGTGATGCTATGATATACTTGTCTTTGAGTTTAGCTATTTTTTTTCAGTTAGCATCATTTCAGTGTGGACCTACAGATTCAGACTTACTTTGTAAATAACATCATTTTCATACTGCCAGTAATGTTTGCATTTCTGTTTTATATATATATTTTTATTTTTAATGTGTATTTATAATGAATTGCATTTCTATACAGGAGACTTTAATGATTTCCATAATAATATATAGGGGATTTTTGCAATTACTAATGAAGAAATCAGTTAAAGTAATACATAAAAACAAGTCCTTCTGTGTTTAATTTGTGTTTTTGAGAGCACCTAACCAAAGCAGCATTACCTACTTCCTTTTTCTTTCATTTAAGTTTCCAGAAGAAGAGTTTTTTTGCTGAATGCAAGAGACCATATCTGTGAATAGCATATGCATTTGACTTTTATTTGTGAACTGCTTTGGGCATGTATTATTATATCCAAACAAACAGCTTCTAGCATTGCATAAGCCATAACTATTCATGTATAAAACATATGTGATAGGATTCAGGCTATGTGCTATCAACATGCTTCTTCTTTTAATCCAGGGTTGAATCCCACAACCTTTATTTGCCTGCTGGCAACAGTAAGCAAAAGCATTTAATTCTCTTGAGATGACAAAGTAAAGGGACACCTGGATGTAGTGAGCTTACCTGGTTAACCAATAAATGATAATGCTAATAATCCTGTAATATTTGTCTATATCCAGTACATATTTTTGCTTTGGCATAGCATGTGGTTCACATATACTGCAGCATATTTTACTAAATGACAGCTAATACCATCCCAATAAAACTGTAATTGTCTTAACCGTACAAGTATTTGTAGAAGGAGCTTAGGTACGCTGCTAAAAGTGCTATCATTATTAACAATCAAAATAAAATGTAACTGAATTAATGAAATGTTAATTTTATAAGCTAACAGGAAATGAATATCTGCCACAGAATGATACTATGTACCAGGTTCGTGTCACTTGAGACAGGATGGTGTTGGAAAAACTTAAGCACAAACATTTTTGAAAGTATACCATCAAACTGTATGCTTCGGTTAGTGTGTGACAGTGTTCTTTTTAGTTTGTATGGAAGGAGGCATCAACACGGTGCTGTAGTGAGTTTGAAATGGACAGTAATGCTGAGTTCCAGCATGCACTTCAATAAAGTATTCTGATATATCTGTCGTACAGCAACCTTTGAGGATAACATAATTCACTTAGCAGTATTGCACAGGGGTGCAGCACCCCAAAAGTGAAACCAAAATCTGCACATGTCATAGTATTATCAGTATTAGTATGGTAGAACCAGCTAGGTAAGAAATTATGTTTGAAAATGTAGTGAGATTGCAAAACATGTTACTGAAGTTCTATTCCTTTTATATTAACTAAGTCAGAAAACAATTGCTTGTATTCTGTTTGTGCAGTGTTGATTAAAATGTAGTTGTTTATTCTCAGATTATTTAGATGCAGAGAATGACTTTCCTTGCAGATCATCTCACTCTATGATGCATTCACTAACACTATTTGCTTTATACTATAGTTATCTATGGTGCTGTTATGTAATGCATCTGCAGTAACAACTGTGTCCAAAGTGTTAGAAGTTAAACCTTACAGGTGTTCAGCAGCTTATCGTCAACAAGTCACCTGAATGTCAGCTATCCAATGATAAAGCTTTCCTACCTTAGGAATGGCATTATTCACCTTTGCAGCTCACTGAATTATGAGACTAATAAGTTGCCAGTCATCTATTGACATTAACCTAACTCTAGGTAGATGTCTTGAAACTCTGCACATATTCTCTCTGGTCTCTGTTACTTGGGTGCAACAACCTTTAAATTTTAAAATAATGCCGTGCAACACACCTGTAGATTTAGCATTTAGTGGTACTCAGAAACCAGGATAATAGTGTCTCTGTTGTAATCAGGCCTTCATGCAGTCCAGCAAATGGGAAAGAAACTTCAGCAACAGTGTTCTTGCAAACTGAAGCAGGATAGGCCTGAAAATTAGACAGCCTACTGATCTACAGTCATGAACTTCTCCATATAAAGGAAATGCACAAATGTCCATGCTGTACGGACAAAGACCAGTCGGGGTGCTCTCCCCATTGTTTCCAGACCTTTAACTTATTAGTCACTTTCAAGATGGCTCAAGTCTCTAAAGTTCTTAGTCATACACAATATCCCATTCATCTCCCACTCTCACTTCCCTTTTTGCTGGGTATCCTAATCATTACATTACTTTAGCTGCTACATGCTATGCATCTTATAGCTTAAGGCCCTACTTCCTCATAAACCCTTTATGTTTCTCAGTTTACAGTATAGTACAATCATGTTCCATCACATATTTATGCTGACTTACTGTGTACTTCATATTTTTAATGTACACCAGATCACATGTTTGAATGCAATCATGGAGAACCCCGAGAAAATTATTTAACAATGAATGAGATAACTTGTTAATAATTGCATGTATTCTGTGCTATGACTTGAATAATTTCAGTTGTATGTAATGTTGTTAACTGTTTGCTTTGAAATGAAAATGTAACTTGTTTGTAATTTTCTGTCATGATGTGAACTGTTTGACTTCCTTATAATTTTGTGGGTTATACACCCAAATCATGACTTAAAAGGGTCCAAGGACAAGTTCACATACCTGGGTAACAAAAATAAATAAATAAATAAACCAGAAAGGTTGTCATCACAATCACTACACCTCAAATACCACCCATACCTATACAACACACACCTACATATGTGGAGGTCCTCCACATAAATATACCCAAACAAAGGAGACATCCGAGGCAAAAACACACACAATCTCCACAGCCCTCCACACAACATACCATGCATAGTCCACATACCTGTGCCAAAGAGAACTAAGTCTTCTCCATAAACCCAACATATTAGTCATAGGAGACTCCATTGTGAGACACACAGATGCTTCTCTCGCCAGACTGAATAAGGAGAAAGTCACGGTTCATTGTCTGTCAGGTGCGAGAATCCACCATATCACATATGGACTCAAGTCTCTCAACAACAGGTAGTCTGATGATGCTGTCATAGTCCATGTTGGTGTGAATAACTTGAGATGTACCACTCTAGACTATATGAAGAGAGACATGATTGAGCTCGCTGATTCTATGTCCCAGGCAGGTATGTCCCTAGCCTTAAGCAGCATTCTGCCATCGCACAGACTGATGCCTCAATACAAACAGAAAATGATTGAATTTAACAATTGGCTTAGATTCTGGTGTCATTCCAAGGGGATTCGGTACCTGACAGCTTGGGAAGATATGATCGACAGACCACGATGCTTTGCCAGAGATGGCCTGCATCTGTCTCACTTAGGATTCAGCCTTCTGTCAAAGGCCCTTGCCTCCCCTATAGTGCTTTTTTTAGAAAAAGTGATGAGATTAAAAGTATCAACATAGAAATTTCGACAAAACACAAATTAAAGGTCATGCTGCTAAACGCTAGGAGTTTAAACATGAAAATGCACTCATTGCAAGCATTCCTAACCCTGTTAAATAATTTGTTTTTGATAATTATTTCATCCCCAGTAACTGCCCCCTTCCTCTTATATCTAGGGAACAGGTCATCACTGCTCTCTCAAAGGCAAAAAATACAGCCTCCATGGGACCCGATAACATCCTACGTGAACTCAGGCAGGAACTTGCAGCACCATTAGGCACTCTAGTCAACCAAAGCCTGAGTACAGGCTTCATCCCACCTGAGTGGAGTTCAGTCACTGTCATCCCTTTACACAAAGGTGGAGCATCCACCGATCCAATAAATTACAGACCCATCAGCCTAACTAGCCTGATCTGCAAGGTCATGTAATGGATTATCATGGACCTCATTAACAAAGACATTGGCAGCCTCCAAACACTTGATCCCACACAGTTTGGCTTCATCAAGGGGAGGTCATGTCTGCTAAATTTGCTTGACTTCTTTGAGACAGTTACCAAAGCCATGGACGATGGGAAGATGGTGCACACTGTCTACCTTTACGTGGCCAAAGCCTTTGCCACTATTGCCCACTCAGGCATAATAGATAAGCTCTCTCAACTAGACAACAATCCATACGTTACCAGATGGATAGCAAACTGGCTCACTGATTGAAACCATGTAGTCATTATAAGGAAAGCCACCTCAAGCAGTAGACCTGTAACAAGCAGCAGACCTCAGAGTTTGGTATTGGGGCATCTGCTATTTGGGATATACTTTTCTGAGGTGCAGACTAAAACCAGTGGGCTATGGCTGACCAAGTTTGCAGATGACTGCAAGCTGGGTGCTGTCATCAATTCCCCTAGTGATGTGGACATCCTCCAAGAGGGTCTCACTCAGACAAATAACTGGTGCCAGAAACATGGCCTCAAGCTGAATACCAAAAATGCATCATCATCCCCTTTGGGAAGAGTGATGTCCCTAGAAATTATCACATTAATAACAATGTCCTAATCCTGCAATCAGTCATGAGGGATTTGGGCACCCAGGTTAATAGCAACCTGACTTTTGACCACCATGTTGCTTCCATTGTATGGATAGCCTTTGACATGACCCACCACATAAGTAAGAGTATCTCATCCATGGACAAGGAGGTCATAACATCCCTGTATTCTTCCCTTATAAGACCCATTATTGAGTACACTGCCGCTTTTGGCATGTACCTCGCAAAGCACATGCAGAAGCTGGAGAGACCACAGAGGCTCCTCACCAGGAGAATCCAGGGCCTCAAACATCCACCATACACAGATAGGCTAAAATCCTATCCCTCTACTCAGTTTCATACAGAATCCTCAGAGGTGACCTCTGTCTGGCATACACGGGGATCATGGACCCCACCTTGATGGGACTGCTGCATATCCGCAAGTCAAGCTCTACTTGAGTAACTCGCACATGCAGCCTTAACTTGATCTGTGACATCAACAAACTTGTTGGCAGGACAGATTTGTGTCCCAGAGACTCCCCCATCTATGGAATAGACTACCTCTCCACATCAAGCAGAGTACCTCTTTACCCCATATTAAGTGCAACCTTAATAACTGGATGGGAAACAGAAAATATACCCCTGGGATTCCACCTGTGTCTCTGCTGGACAGGGGCATTGGGTGCTGATTTGTCTAAACATGGGTTAAACTCTTGGCTAGTCTTATAAGTGCCTCAGGGCCAATAACCTACTATCCTCCTATGATCCTATGAAATAAATAAATAAATAATAAATACAATTCAGAGCTTTGTGAACAAGTCTCCATATATACCACAGCATAATGTTCAAATATTTAACTGTAACCAATCTGTTGCTTGAAACTTCTTTACAGTCTGTTGGCAATTAAAATATTGTTCTAATTCCTCCAGTGTTAATTTGTTTTTGATAATTATTTCATCATACTATAATATACCATTTTTATTATAAGTAAATCTAGTTGATTTAAGCATTTCTAACTTTTATTTCCAGATGTCCTCAGCAACTGGGCCTCACTTAATCAAAATAGTAATTCAGTAAATGCATCAAAAAGAGACTATTTTTTAAGTACATGAAAGTAAAGTCCATTAATATGCAAATGCCATTCATGAAGTCAATAATAACAAACAGTGTACTCAAAAATGGATGCAAAAATTCAAAAGCAAATCTAGGATAAATGGAAACAACGGTCTACACTGTAGATTTTACTTTCAAAATAGTAATATAGCTTTGTCATATATATATATATATATATATATATATATATATATATATATATATATATATATACATAATGGATGACTTGCCTGAAAATACTGACCCTACCAGCCACTGAAAAGTCAACATTCACCTGTGAGTATGAAGAAAATGCTAACGATCACAGCTGTGTCCTAATGACTGTGTTCTCACATTGAGTGCATGGATGTTAAAAAAATGTGCATTTCTTTGGGTATTGTAGGGTACAATCAGTCATTTTACTTTATCACATTATTACAACAAAAGCAGTAGGCACTTTGGTATTAGTAAAGTATGTCCAAACTGCAAGGAAAGCAGTTTGTGCCACCTTGCTACTTTTTGTGTCTGCCCCCCCCCCCCCACACACACACACACACACACACGTGTGCACGCAAAGTTCATGACAGGAATCAGCCTCATATAATTAACCAGTATGGGCATTAATCGCAGGAAACTAGTACAGATGTAGCCTTCTGGGCTTTTTCTGTTTACAACTGCAATCTTAAGTCTTGCCTAAGGTCTAATGCTCCAGTCTCAGTCATGAGATACTCCTTCTTCCCTGTCACAGCATATTATACCACTGTTTTCCCCACCAGATAACTGAGCAGTAACTCTACCAGTGGTTGGATCACTATTACATCTCACATCATTTGGCTCCTAGCCAGAGCTTCATCACTCTATGTCAAAAATGTTGCTTACATCAGCCTTATTTACTTTTTGACTTGAACGTCCATTTACTGAATTCTGATAACTGCAAATATTCATCTCAAAGAAAAAAAGGTTTTGTTTACCCAGAACAGGTCCTAAATGCCCCTGCAAAAACAAGAATAATATCACCATGGACCCCGACAATAAACATAGCTGTCTCCATTAAACGCAATTTAACTGATCCCCACATATGTTTATTTAAGCTCAGCCTCTCCACTTGATATGAGTCTACCAAGATGACCATTCACAATAGTACTCTTGCACTCTGGCAACTATAGATTGATTACCAGTAGTTTCTCCAGTATAATGGAATCAATTATAATGGAGCTCATACATAATGACACATGTAGCCTATATTCCCTTGATCCCAATCAATTCAGCTTTTTACAGAGTTTTGAAAATTATGGATTTTTCAAGAGGGTCAAGTACATCATTGGATGATGGAAAAAAATAAGTGCATGTTACTTGTGTACAATTTTGCTCCATTTGAAACTGTCTCTAACAGATCCTGTAATGTGCTGCTTGTTCACACAGTGAATCTTTTCAGCATGACTCACTGCAGCAAAGATGACAGGCTCAGCTGGCCAGCTAACACATAGCAAATAAATGTGTATGTGTAGATCTTGCTAAGATCCTTACATCATACCTCCTTTTGCATTGTACATATCTTGCAAAGGTTTGAGAATAATATTGAAAAATATTGCCTTATCTGTGTCCTGAAGGGTTATTGTTTAAAAGCATAGCATTCCTCAGCACGTATTATCTCTGCTGTAAAGAACTATGATCAATGATGGTCAATGCAAATTGCCCCACCTTTACTGTTTGATAACCTAGCATCCCCTTAAAATGTGGTGCATCTCTTGCACAGAACTATGCAGAATGCTGATTGTTGCAACTAGCTTGCCTTATAAAAGCGTGTCAACAATCTTTCTAATACTCACGTGAAGCTCTTGATCCATTTTTACATGCAATTTAGTCTTGTGTGGTGAACAGACTGATTGCATTTATAGCCTTTTACTTATGTCAGTCCCACTTGCATCCCTTTGCACATTACTGCTGCCCAATGTGCTTGACCCCCCATTGACAACTATTTACTATATACTCCAAAATGTATGCTGCTGACTTTGAATGTGCAAGACTTTAAACAAAACTGGACATATAGCAACATGTAGTACACTCATATACGACTCTTGTGACTTTTACTGTACTGCTCTACACAGCAAACCATGCTGTTGGTTCAACGTGTAGATCTGGTTTGAGTTAATCCTTCATGTGTGTGTAAAAGATATTGCTTTAGTTTATAATACATTAAGATACAACTTATATTACACTGGTTTCTTTAATAAAATGATAGCAGGCTCTAGCACTCACTGTCTCAGTCTCAGTGTTGCAAATCTAATATGGTTCTGGCTATACTCTATTCCTACCTCACATCTGCTGATCTTATCCCAATATATGAAACAACCACTTCCACAAAGATGAACCATTAACCTTGCACACTCATTCCCATTTTAGATTCCATAAATCACTGTGTTTTCCTGTAATATTCTGCATCTCTTTCAATACACAACCTTATACACTTCCCTAAGATGAAGGCACTAAATAAAGTCTGCCGGAGTTGACAAATTTATTTTTTTCAGTAATTCACACACTTTTCCTTGCTTTTTTAGTTTCATCTTCATTGGGTTTTATTTTATTTTTTTTTTATTTTACATTTGTTGACTGGGAAAGTCCGACTAGGCTCCAAGAGCCTGTTTTCAGTGGAAGCCTGGAGAGAAATGCTCCAGATTCATGTCTTTAGAATGTGGGAGGAAATCAGAGCACCTGTAGGAAACCCAGGTAAGCGCAGGGAGAACATGCAAACTCCACACAGAAGGCACCCCAGCTGAGAATCGAACCGGGAACCTCTTGCTGTGAGGCAACAATGTTAACCACTGCACCACCCTTACTAGAGAGAAGGTTATGAGAGTATTGCAGCCGTTCACTGGTTTCATGTTTATTTTGATAGCTGGAGAATCTATAGACTAATGCAAAATTACTGCCATTCGAACGTTCCTTATACCCACATTTTCATTTTGGGTTCATGGCTGGAGTTGTAGATTTGGAACCAGTAGAAACAGCAAACATGACACACGATTTTTTTTTTTTTGGGGGGGGGTACAGACAATGCAGAGCAATTAAGTTGAAGGTTTTGGAAAATGAAGATTACAACTGTAATAAATTTGCTATATGACATATTTTTTCAGATGAATGTGATGAAGTCAGAGGGTCCCAATGGGCTTAATGTTTTGGAGTTGTTCTAATAGCATGGAGATGCACAATGAGTGAAAGAACTGATAAGACTGTAGTATACTGGGATTAAGTGGAAACAACTCTAATGAGACTGAAATGAATGTCTTTATCTGTTAATTACCCAAAAGTTGTGATGAACAGGTGCCAGTCTCTTCTTTCTGGGCCAAGTCTTTTTGCACTTCTCAGAATAAATTCTGCACACATTGAAGCTCAGTGACGAATGCTTTACTAGATATTAACAGTATCCAAATATTGTCTCCAATAACAGTGCTGATGAACAATAACAATCTGTAGAAATTCTGGAATGCTGGATAACAGCCAGTGCTAATAAAAATCCATAGTTTCTGCACATATATTCTGATTCTCTTGAATAATATAAACTGAAAGTGTCTATACTGCAAAGACCTTTAGCATATCAGTCCAAAAGTTAACTTAACTGTTTCAACCCACTGTGTCAGAAGCAGTATCTAATAATACCAAAACAAAGTAATGTTTTACATGTCTCTTTAGCCTTGGTTTTCAAGCCTTGTCTTGCATGTGCTTCCCAGCATTTAACTGTTTATCCTTTATCTAGCATTCCATTTCAAATACACATATCTTTCCCTTGAGAAAGGAACATTCTGTAGCTTTCCCTGAAAACTGTTATTTCTGCTCATCCCATGCGTAACCAGCAAGATTATCTTTTCCTTTCTACTAGCTGCCTTTCCCTGAAACTGAATGCATACATGACTCTATATTTTCAGGCCTTTTATTCTACCTCATTGTACTATAGTGAACTCATTAACAATACAATGAAAACCCTTAGTCTAACAATGAACTTTGATAAAGAGGGATAAGATTAACTGAATTGTGAATAATTTTAAATCTACATATTTGGCTTCTTTAAAAATTAAATTAAACAATTTTGTAATGTCATCGAGCAAGAAACAGATTTCAGTTACTATAAAACTATTATGAGAAAGGCTTCTATGATGTGTTTAAGCATATGCAGGTACTAAAATAAATACAAGCTAAGTCATTAGAATATATTGTGGGAATAAAATAAGGAAAAAAAAACAATCATCAGAATGTTGGGCATTTATTATTATTATTATTATTATTATTATCATTTTATTTACTTATTATTTTAGCTTCAGAGATAAAAGCAAAAGCATTAACAAGAAATAGATCCTGATTTAGAAGGCAGCCAATCACAGACTCGAAATGGGAGTTCCAACACGAGGTTGGGGCTAGGCATGTGGCAGACTAAACACTAGATTTTCTTGATCAGGACATATACCATATCCAGTTGCATCCCAAGATCTGTCAGACAGAAATAATATTATTGCTTCACTTGTTAAGCAGTTGGACATGTCTGTGATGTTTCCGTTGACTATGGAACTTAACTGTTTGGTTCCACTTTACAGAAAAAAATATATTCATTGTTCATATTTGTTCAACCACAATGGATTTAGGGTTCATGATACTTAATTTGTCCATTACCATTTTAAAGATTAAGGAAAAGTAAGTTCATAATAAATGTTTGTATTTCATCTCCAACAGACAAGCCCACACTGCTGATACATTGTCTCCCCTGTAAGCTTTTATGAGACATTTTACCCAGAAGGTGATAGTGTGTATGGACTTAGGCAGCAGCAATGCCTCCAGCAAAGGTATACCGCAACCCTCCACTGTACTCCATTGTATGTGCATTTGTATCCTTACATAAAAAGGACATTCACAAGCTTCTAAATGGACCTACAAAGAGTACAAATTATAGTTTATCGTTTCATAAGAAATCCTTGTTGAATAGTCTTATAAATGATTTAAAAAGATGCTTCATGGAATCATTAAGTATCACTCGCAAAGGCCCCTCACCACCTCTCACCATAATATCTAACAATGGTACCATAATTTCCCCAGAACCTAGTACTAAACTACTGGGAGTGATCATTAAAAACAACCTCAAGTTTGATGCTCACATAGACAAAACTGTTTGTCTTTTCGGCTTTTTCCCGGTTAGGGGTCGCCACAGCGGAACTCCGGTCCACTAATGATCGGCAGTAGATTTTATTATGGTGCCGAGTTGCCAGCCCGACACCCAACCTTCAGCGAAGGCATGCCCATTTACGCATGTCTTTCGGAGGCCACTTGACCATAGGGAGGACATGCAGACTCCACACAGAAGGCACTCCTGCCGTGAATCGAACAGGAGAGCCTCTTGCTGTGAGGCAACAACGCTACCACTGTACCACCACAGCTTATAGAACAGTTAATAAAAAATTAGGCTCTTTATACAGGATTAAACCATTCCTAACCTCATCTGCTAGAACTGTTATTGCCCATACACATCTGCTATCGACCCTTCTTTATGCCTCACCCATCTTCGTAAACCTAAGCAAATCAAACCTCTATAAATTTACTAGGTGCTACAATAACATTGCCAGATTTGCCACAGGATCAGTTTATAGAATCCATCACTTCCTTAACCTTTAATCGTTAGACGGGCTTGAACTACCCTATCAACTGCAATATAACCAACTAAAAGTTGTTCACAAAATCCTCTACCCACCAGACAGTACACCCTTACTGAAAAATATTATTGCCCCCTACAGTAACCTAAAATCCCTTCGTTCTTCCAAAAAATTGCTAGTGCAAACTGTTAAAACCAACAATTCAGCTGGTGAATCACTATTCTCCTACTCTGCTGGTAAAAACTGGAACCTACTTCCTTCTGAACTCACCACTGACCCCTCCTTATCCCAATTCAAAAAATCCCTTAGGAAATACCTAAAAATGTAGTGTCTTTGTCCCTGTGTAAACCCTGAGTAACCCCCACTCAAACATAATTCATAAATGAGAACCTCATTAGAAGAATAAAACTCTGACTCTCTGTTTAAAATTCTGTGTATCACCCACCTACTGGAAAGATTTAAAGTTAACACTACACCATGTATGATAACCACCTTAATATATGTATTTTCCTTTTTCAGATGAAATCTTTAGCTATTTCTTTCTCAGCTACTTCCTTCAACCTTTGCTGTGTGTATGTGAGAAAAAACATGTACCTGTGTGTACATATCGTTAAACAAATCTCAGTTTTGTGATAACTCACTGTAATAATTTCAGTGTATTTACACTTGTTTTTGTACATTTGGAGCTTTTCTCCCCAGACCTCTGTTGAAAATAGACCTGTATCCAGTCAGATTTTCCCAGTTAACATATGTAAAATAAATAAATAAATAAATAAAAATTATACAAAGTTCATAAAGGCTTTGCTGAGTGGCATCAGTTGCAATACTTTAGTGGAAAAACACAATATTTATTAGTCAGTTCAATTTCTCCAAGTCTTAGAACCCATTCCTTAGTCAGTGTTAAGGTTCATAAAGGTAGTATTGTTTCAGTCTTTGATGTTACCCAAAAAGTGTTCTTCACAGCACCTGCAATGTGCCCAGAACTGACTCCTGCAATTCATACGGATTTACATGTATAGGTAGCATTGAGCCTACTACTATTGGAACTGTCTGGGTATCTTTCTTCCACATTTCTCTTGTTTTGTCTTGCAAATACTAATATTTTATGAATTTGTGTATCTCTGTACATAAAACACTTTAATTATTGGGTGTAGCAAATTTAGTGATCAATGCTACTCTTGTCTTCTTTTCGATGAGTACAATATCTAGTTTTCTTGCATCTGTTTTCTGAACTGATTATAATGGGTGATCCCATGTGATATAAACTTCATCATTATCTATAATTCTTTGTGACTCGTGTTCCCAATGCTTCTCAGCATTATTGTCATATACATATATATTGTAATGTACGGAAGCCTTTATAAGCTGATATTATCCTGAGCTATTTTTGCCGGCTGAACATATTTTTTGGTAAGCTTCTGCTAATGTATGTATTAGTATTCAGCACAGAATTAACATTATGGTTACTTAATGTCCATTATATAGATATGATATACATATTAGATAACACAGATATGTATTGCTATGATGAACAATGTCTTGTTTTTTTTTTTTTTTTTTTTTGATTTATAGATGGTTTTCTGGCACTTGTCATTCACCCAGTATTGAAAAAAATATATAAAACAAATAAAAAAGTTAGTTAAAAAAAAAAAACAGAAAATCTTACGGCTTCCTAGGTGGGATGCAATGCATTGGTTTGTCATACATCCTTTTATTTCATTTAACATTTGTTTACTGGGAAAGTCTGACTTGGAACAAAGCCAATTTTCAGCGGAGGCCTGGGAAGAAACACTCCAGATGTATGCCTTGGTAATGTGGGAGGAATCCAGAGTAGCCAGAGGAAACTCACATGAATGGAGAGAGGACATGCAGACGCCACAGAGAAGGCACCCCAGCTGAGAATCGAACCAAAGAGCCTCTTTTCTGTGAGGTGACAATGCAACTGCTGCACAACTGCAAGATCTAAATAAAGAAATATGAAATATGTACAAAGGAATACAAGAATCAAAAATAAGACGGATAGTTTAAAAATAAAAAAGAAAGAGAAAGAAAGAAAGAAAGAATGAAAGAAAGAAAGAAAGAAAGAAAGAAACTATGTGGCTGTTTAATGCAGAGGATCAAGACTATAGCCTGCAACATGTGCTTCACTCTGCAGTTCTGAGCTTGATTCCCTCAGCCTCCTTTTGCATACTTTATTGTAATGAGCAAACCCCTTAATGTGACAGTGCTACAGGCTCAAACCTGGAAATATGTTGCTATATATACTGGCTTTACCAAAACAAAACAAATTAATGAAAAAGTTTCTCCAACATCCTAGTAACTAAAAGCATGAAAAAAGGTGAACATAATCTATGAAAATTATTTATTTTCACAATTCCAGCAGACTTTGTCTAGAACTTTCATTTGAAATTGGCTTTATCAAATAGTTGATATTCTCGAGAATATTTTCAAATCTAATCCTTCAGAAATGAAATGACTAAATCAGACTATTAGAAATCGAATAAATAAAATTTTGAGATGAAACTAATTATTAAGAGCTACATAAATCCAACAAAAGTGTGTGGATGATAAAATATAAAATATTTTGTTAATATCTTTACTTTGCATTCTGTTATGATGCACAAGTAGTTATTTAGCCAGATGGTTTATTTACTTCCAGAATAATTTTCTAGTCCACCTCCATACTGCACATTATTAAATTTGCTTCAACCTCACTGCTGCTGTTTTCTGCCAATGTTTGAAGACAAGAACAAATATTTTGAAGAACAGCCTATGCAAGGAAAGCCTTAACTGTGGCACAGCTATTGAGGATGGCATGACTATCCTGGAGGTGGTGGTGGTGGTGGGGGCTGTGTGCTGGATGTCTAGTGGAGGACTTCCAGGGGCAGGATCTCCGAGAGGGGATACACACAGGTGTGGCTACTCTATTGTCCCAACATTGTGACACACACTCACTCTTGTCCTGATTGCCTGCCAACTTGACAATGATGTCATCATATAGGAAAGAAGCTGAAAGCTATTGGAAAATACCTGTAAGCTATAGTGCAATGTCTCATCATCTGGTCCCATTGCACTCTCAGAGTTTGGCATCTCATACACTTTACACATTGCACATGGGAATTGGAACCCCCTATTGTACAGGGTCTCTAAGTAAAAAAGCCTTTCCAGTGTGCCAGGACTTAGAGAACTGATAGAAGGAATGATGAGCTGAAGTAATACAGGAAGCCTGCAGCCAGTATCAACAGGCAATAAATAAATAACTAACTATTTGAAGGATAGGTAACCATTCACATTTCTCCATAACATGTCAAATTCAAACTTACTCAACAGAACTAATGTTTCTTTTCTTTTGTCCCTACAATGCAGTTTTCTAGATTATGATGGACGAGAAAGCCACATATACTACACACAGTTTGTATTACAATCAAATTTGTCTTCATTGGCAAAGGTTCTCACACTTCCAAAAGCTAAGTAATAAGGACAACTGGGCATATAATTGCAGGAATTGCAAATCTCACAGTCATATTGCACCTGTTCCTATTTGGTATAACGTTCACATTGCTATCATTATCACTGCCTTTCACTAATCTGCTCGTAATGATTCTTTGTGATACTTAGTGATGCCTCGTTTGAAAAAAAAATCAAAGACTAGTTTATAGCCTGTTAGACTGTAGTGTTTTCCAAAAAAAACTTTCCAATTTTCTTTAAGATTAGTTTTAATGGAAGAGGCCTCTGTGCTTAATATAATTCATACTATAACAGACTTTTGGATCTCTACCTTGTTTGACTAACAATAAACTCAAGTTCACTGGAAATCAATTTACTTTTTCCTTTTATTTTACATATTAATACTTTGGATGTCAAATATATCATGGGAAGATTCTTATTTAACCCACTAGGATGCAGGGCAGTCAGTAGCTTGTTACTAGTAAAAGTGCCCAGGGGAGTATGGAGGTATATTTCAGTAGGAGCAGGGTTACAGTTACTTATATGGCATTATCAGATTAAAGAAAAGGTAGGAAAGACAGAGTGAATTAGCAAGGGGACATTTTATGGGGTTGGGTAGCTTGACTATAAATTTGTAAGGACTAGTACTCAGGTGGTATGGTTAGTAAATTGTCTTTTGGCATCTATGAAAATTGAAACTGTAATGGAGGGCTTGAAGGAGACAAGATGTAGGTAAGACATAGGGTTATAGAAGCAATAAGGGAGGTTATTTTCTGTGGGGATTCTTTGGGTTTAACTGGAAGCTTCTGTAATTATACAGATGACATGTGCCCCTGAGACCAAGATCCCTAATACCATTGTATCTCCAGAAGTAGATCAAAGTTCAAAGAAAGGATGAATGGGGGATGGGGGCATACATTTTCAGCATGTAATCCCAAAAAAGAGGCTTCAGGAACATAAAACAAAGGTATATGAAGTTGAGAAACTTCAGAAAAAATATTTTGTTGATAAAATATAGCATGTGTTAAGGGGAAGAAGAGGGGTAGAATATTAATAAAGGGCAGTGACTGGTGAATATGTAAACAAATATGGTGGGGCATGGTTGCCGTTGTCTGTTAGAAGAGAGGAAAATGATGGTTTCAGAAGGATAGGACCATATTTTTAAAGAAAGTTTCAAGGATATACTAAATTGTGTAAAGAAGGGGGCTGTGGGATTATCGATATGATTGCAACTTTGTGTTCAATGTAATTTAGAGTTTGGACACGCCCACAGAGTTCAGAACTTGTAGTCACAAAGCACAATATAAGGTAAAGGAAGAGCATGTGCTGGTAGAATTTCAAGGAAGAAATAAGAGGGTGTACACAATTTTCTTTTTCCAGAATGAGCTTTATCAGACAAGATGGCTGGGCATATTTTTAGTTGACATGATGACAATGGACAAAATGGAGAAGTGAAGATCCTAAGCAGAGGTATGTAGAAACATCCAACTATAATTATGAACTAGAGGACAGAAGACTAGAGAAGAGGAAGTGGACCTGGAACCCTGTGAAATGGAGATGTGAGGATGACATAAAATTGCTCAAGATTATTGTTAGACATGTAATGGAAAAGAAAAGGTGCTGATGTGGACATGGTGTTCAGAGCAAGAAATGGGAATAAAGCTGCATGAAGAAGATGATGAATGGGGTACAGGAAACAGGGAATTGGGAAGGGAAGAGACAAGATTGCAGCAAGGGAGCAATAATTACTCAGGTTGCAAAGTGATATTGGGGTATGTTGGAAGGAGGATAGGGCTAGACAGAACTGAAGCAGGCGTCAAAATGCTTATAGGAGAAACAGACTGAAGCTGAAGGAGGCAGACAAGGGCAGTTTGGAGGGAAAAGGGAGAATAACACAGTAAATAGCTAAAATGGATGGCTAAGGAATGAAAGACATAAAACAGCAAAGGTACAAAACTAAAGAAACAAATGGCAATGTGAAACTCAGGACAGAATTGTAGAATAACATGGACCCGAGAAGTAAAAAAACAAAGATTTATTAAACGCTGAATTAAAATATGATACATAACTGGTAAGTGCTTTCATTCCTCTCTGGAAACATCATCAGACAATGCTTACTATCTGCCACAGTACTAATTAAATGCATTCATTTAAAACCACCAATAAAATTCTTACATTCGACCAAGCCTTCAAAAGCAATCAGCTGTACTTAAAGCTCCATGCAACCAAAATAGGATCTGTAAAAGGATTGCAAATGTTGAATCATAGTAAAAAGCTGATAAGGACAAATCCAATTATAATAAGTATAATAAATAAAATAAATTAAATTAAGTTATCAAAAATATAAAAATGTATAAGTATATATGTATGTACCAAAAACATCAACTTACATAACCAATTAAAATATAAATATAATTATTAAACATATAATTATTAAACCTACTAAAAAATTTACCTATGGATGAACTGTACATGCATAAAAGTGCAAATAACCAAATAATCATAGCATCTTGTATAAGTATTAAAATCTTATCTGTTAATGTTCTAATGCTTTTGTTGGAAGACTGTTCAATGAGACCTGGCCAGTTATTTTCATTAGTTAACAATTGCCAATATAACTCACATTTCTTCATATATAACAGTCACAGTCCCCCTCTTTCATCCACCAACACTTGTTCTAATACACATCGTTTAAAAGGGTGATCCTTATTTGAATGAACATGCTTATGTAAGGCATTAGTTTCCTTTCTATGCAAGTGTTCATATATTCGGTATTTAAGTTTCCACTCAGTCTTGCCGATATAAAACACAACACAAAGCATGCATCAAGCACAGTAACCACCCCTTTTATTTCACAAATGTACCTCTTTAGCAGGGGAAATTGCATGGAATTCAATATTATTTCATCACAAACCAAAACAAATCTACAATACGAGCACCCCCCATACATCTTCATTCCAATATTAATCTTTCTTATATATTTTTTCTTTCAAAAATTGATTTCAAATTTTGTCTACACTTAAAAAACAACTTGGGGTTTAGGACCCAGCAAATGTCTGAAATCATTATCTTGTGTCAATAAAAAACAATTCTAAATAATTAAGTTTGAATTAGAAGGATAAGAGGCAGCAAGTAGACAGATTAACAAGGAGCCAGGCTATTAGAGATGCGTTAAAAGGTTTTTGTGAACATTTATTTATGGAGGATTGTTTGAAGGGACAGCTATTTAAATAGCGGGATGTAAGTTGTAAATGATAGAGCGAATAGTGGAATTGCATAACTGGGTTAGAATAGCAGATATTTTAGCTGGAAATAAATACATCTGTGCAAGGAAAATAGAAGGAAGTCTTCATACTGACTATTGTAAAATTTAAGAAGAACATCTGAAATTATTTGTGAAAACAGGGATACTTTTGTTGATTGAATAACTTCCTGATATAAATACAAATGTTCTTTAGTTTACATTTATTTTCCATATAAAGATGATTAGAGTTTATTCCAGAATGTATTACTGATTATTGCTGTGATATTATTTTACACAGACTTAACTGCCTGAATATAATATAATGTACCATTTTTCCGTGTATGTTCATGTGTGTGTGTGTGTGTGTGTGTGTGTGTGTGTGTGTGTGTGTGTGTGTGTGTGTGTGTGTGTGTGTGTTTGTAGTAAGTGTAGCATTTTTGTGCAATTTTTGTGGAATTAAAAGACTGCAGCATAAAACATCACTTTTTATGTGCCTTAGACTCTGGCCTACTTTTACAAGAGCTACTGCCAAAGTTGCTTGCTTAAATAAAAATACAGAAGGCAAAAAATCATTTCCTGCATAACTTTCTTAAGATATTTTTAGAAACATGACCATCGGCAATAAGTGCACATTTATTGCATAGAGCTTTATGGTTCCTGTTTTCTTTTTTTATTGGACAGCAACCAAAATCTAAGTTTTAGAGAGAATAAAATAATGTGGAACAGTCATAATTTTTTATATGTTAAACTGATGATTACTGGAAGTAAAATGAATAATATTTGCTTGTTTTCTTCTAAGGCTATGATTACCATATACTGAATTATATGTTTTTGAATAATGCTTGTATATATTCTAATTGCTGTATTTCTTCAAGATATTTGCAAAATGTTACCTGAGGATATAATAAATTTAGGATTCAGTATAATTTTGAGGGAGACTTTCTCTCTCTCTCTCACTTGCGATTTCTTTCTGTGCTAATGTCATATATGTAGATATGTGTGTGTGTGTGTGTGTGTGTGTGTGTGTGTGTGTGTGTTATGCATGTCTGTAGTATAATTCACACAGACAAGTGTTGCAGAAATAAAAACAATTAGTACTTAAATAATGAAGTAGTGAATAATTACAAGTAATCATAGTGTGTCTGTGTGTATATATATATATATATATATATATATATATATATATATATATACACATATATATATATATATATACATATATATATATATATATATATATATTTATATATATATATATACACATATATATATATATATATATATATATATATATTTGCACACACACACGCGCGCACATATATATCTATATCTATCTACATATATATATATATATATATATATATATACACACACACACACACACTCACACACACACACACACACACACACACACACACACACACACACACACACACACACACACACACACACACAGTTTTCTTACAAAATCCTAAAAACATTATCTATTTGAATGATCTGCTATAAAATCCTTTAGAGTGTAGCAGAGAGGCGGGATTTCAGAGGCAGTGATCCATAGCAAAACAAAGTGTTGCAGTGATGTATCAAAAGTGCATGGTTACAGAGGAAAACCCAACATAAGTGACTGGTTAGTGGACAAACCCATTTGTATATAACAGCAGATACTGTGGATGAATAATACTTAAAGGAATGCTGATATGGATATTGCTGACACATGCCATGAATACTGAAGTTATGTTATCGAAAAAAAAAAAAAATGAGAGCATGACGATTAAGGTAATTTTAAGATACATATAAAAAGAATTCTGAACAAATGCCTAAAAAATTTGCTGTGTCTTGTTTTGCATATCATGACTGAATGAGTAGTAAGAGTAACACAGGTCAACTTAAAATTTTGCAGTACTGCCCAGACTTTACTGCCTCCCCATGTGATGGCCTATAGAGAATGTAAATTGTGACCTACAGTAATTATGCACTCATAGCAAAAGCAGCATCTCCATTGTTAGAGAGGGCAAATATGGTTGCTTGGTAGTTTAGCACAGTGGAGTAAGCCTTTGAGCTGCTAACAATTTGTAGCTGTGATCTTGACTTTGAGTTTCCCCATGTATATTGCCTACTCTGTTATTCTGATCATTCACTTAATCAGACAGTGCTACTGGTTCACCCCTAAAAAGAAACACTTATGCCTGCTATATACCCATTTTACCAACAGAATAAAATGTGTGGCAATACTAGAGTTAAACAACAGTGTCATTGAAATGTTTATGTGGTCTTTGAGGATTAATGGTATTTACTGCTAAAATTTTTACTATGATCAAATCTCACTCTGTTATGTGCACTAAGCCTTGATAATGCAATCCTATAAGAAATGTCACATTTGTACAAAAAAGTATAAACATTGCCACAAAATTTAGTGTCACCTTATAAAAGGGCAACAAAACCCAACTTGTCATGTAGATCTGAATTAAAAGGTTAAACAGTGATGCTGTTAAACAGGAGATCATCATCTTCTTCTGGCTGTTCCCATTAGGGGTCGCCACAGTGGATCATCTGTTTCCATTTCTTCCTGTCCTCTGCATCATGCTCTTTCACACCAACCGCCTGCATGTCCTCTCTCACCACATCCATAAACCTTATCTTAGGCCTTCCTCTTTTCCTCTTACCTGGTAGCTTCATCCTTAGCATCCTTTTCCCAATATACTCAGCATCCCTCCTCAGCACATGTCCAAACCAACACAATCTCGCCTCTCTTGCTTTGTCTCCAAACCGTCCAACCTGAGCTGACCCTCTAATATACTGATTCCTAATCCTGTCCATCCTAGTCACACCCGGTGCAAATCTTAACATCTTTAATTCTGCCACATCCAGCTCTGACTCCTGCCTTTTCGTCAGTGCCACTGTCTCCAACCCATACAACATAGCTGGTCTCACTACCCTCTTGTAGACCTTCCCTTTCACTCTTATTGGTAACAGTCTGTCACAAATCACTCCTGACACTCTTCTCCACCCATTCCACCCTGCCTGTACTCTCTTCTTCACCTCTCTTCCATACCATTACTCTGAACTGTTGATCCCAAGTACTTAAACTCATCCACCTTTACCAACTCTACTCCCTGCATCCTCACCATTCCTCTACCCTCCCTCTCATTTACACACATATATTCTGTCTTAGTCCTGCTGACCTTCATTCCTCTGCTCTCTAGAGCATATCTACACCTCTCCAAAGTCTCCTCAACCTGATTCCTACTCTCACTACAGATCACAATGTCATCTGCAAACATCATAGTCCATGGGGCCTCCGGTCTAATCTCATCTGTCAACCTGTCCATCACCACTGCAAATAAGAAAGGGCTCAGAGCTGATCTTTTATGTAATCCCACCTGCACCTTAAACATATCTGTCACTCCCACCGCAGTCCTCACCAATGTCACACTACCATTGTACATATCTTGTACCACTCTTACATACTTCTCTGCCACTCCCGACTTCCTCATACAATGCCACAACTCCTCTCACGGCACCCTGTCACAGGCTTTCTCTAAGTCCACAAAGACACAATGCAACTCCTTCTGACCTTCTCTGTATTTTTCCAACAACACTCTCAGAGCAAATATTGCATCTGTAGTGCTCTTTCCTGGCATGCAACCATACTGCTGATCACTAATCATCACCTCCCTTCTTAACCTATGCTATGCTATTATGATTATTATTATGATTATTATGATTATTATTATATGATGCTATTAAACAGGAGATCCAGTGTCAAAATTAACAAGTTGTAGACATTGCCTTAACACAACATGGTCATATCAGTGTGCAGTCATCACTTATGTACGTCACAGTAACAGCAGTGCATATGTTAGTCTTAGGTTGCTTTGTATTTTCTATTTTCAGGCAGTCAGCTGTCATGCTTCACAGATAGCACTGTACATAATGAACCACAAAGGACCTTATCAGATCCTATGCAGCATCATGACTTCTAATGCTTAAGTCCAAAAAGTTCTCAATATGATAGCTGTCCTTTTAGAAAAATGTGCTTATATAGGATTATACGTATTATATTTTCATGGATTCCTTGTCATGGTCAGATTCCCCAATTCCATACTTTGGCCAGTCTGCCATTTATTCAGATCATATAACAATACCTACATTACTTGGCTGACAGTGAGATATCAGTCTCAAATCCATAAGACAATAAAATATAACCAGTGCTGTTAAATGCACAGATCAATATTATGCAGTCGCACTTTGGTTAGTTAGAAAGTCACCTAACACTTGTGTTGTTTTTGTATTTGCAGTTCTGTCCTTTGATTCAAATCATTTCACTAAACCCACTTTCACTACAATCAGCATCAATGAATAAATAATATCAAAAAACATTTTCATTCAAAAATACACAAAAACAAACCTTGTGCAAAGATAGAGTCAACATGTATCCAATAACAAGATGTGCAAGCATAAAAGATTTACATACTTTACAAACATTTGCACTGCTAGTAGAAATTTGTATTACGCAGACTACTATATGCAATAACTAGGAAGTATTGCAGACAATTACTGTGCATATACTTGCGACATATTAAGCAGCAATCATAAGTTACCAAGAAACAGCAGTAATGGAGTAAGAGGGCATTAATGGGGTAGAAAGTGGGGGCAAACAGAATGAAATTAAGATACAGTATAGATGATAAACTGGAGTTTGTGAAGAAGGTTGTGAAACATGCATCCCCACCTGTTTACTTAACAACTGCATAAGTAATATATTGTGGAAAAAGATTGATAGCTTATGAATGAAAACATATTCTTGTACCCCATTTGCAAAACTCCTCTGGCAAAAAGGTATAACAAATTTTAAAATTAAATGAAATAGACCTCAATAATCAATTCAAAAACCAAAAAGTTGTTTAATATAGATTGCATTTCAAATTAAACAAGACTTTTTGTATGATTTTAAGACAAAATAACAAACTATATATTAAACATTTTTTATTTTTTTTTTACTTAATATGAGTGGTTTATTTTATTTACATTGGTATTTGTTTTCTTATTTTGTTGCCTGGTTTTCCTTAATTTTGTTTTCATAAACTAATTATAGAACAAAATATTTAAATTTATTGGCCATCAGATTGTATTACAAAGTGCCCACCCCCTTCCACTCTATCTTGCTATTTAAAAATGAATGGGTTACGTTATCTCCTCTTTCACATCTATCTAATGGTTTAACTTTACATGTGCGTATTGCACAAGGGCGAACAGCAGTTTTCTGAAAGGCAGTTTGCAAAGTTTGCAAATGCCAAATGGAAAAAGGTTCGAATGTGCAATGAGCGAATGCAGTGAGATTCGCTGATTGCACATTCGACATACTGGGATAGATTGCACTATAGTGGGGATTCGAAAATGGTTCCTTTCCCCTCTGTAGTGCGATCTCGGAGTTAGAATAATAAAATAGGGGGTGTGGGGGGTGCAGGGGGGCTTGCCCGCCTGCATTACACTTTATCTATTTTTTTTTTCGACATTAATGTTCGAAAATCAGCAAATCGGCTTTTCAATTTGCTGATTTTTTAACATTTACAACTGTCGCTGTTGTAAGTTTCATGGTTAAGATTCGCTCATATGAGCAATCGCACCACTGTGTTTCGCTATTATGAAGGTAAACCCTATCTAATTGCTTAGGGTATACTGCAGCTCTTGGGATATTAACACATTTTTCTATCTTACATTTAAAATCTGCAACATTACTGCAAGATCACCAATTATTGGAAAGCCCACATTCTGTCTCTCAGTAGTCATCTTGGAATTAGTGCTTCTATTTTCTCCTGTTGAGAGAAAGACCACAGGGACATTATTCACTGGAGAGTGCTGATCACAGGAAATCCTAATAACTGCTTCATAGGTGACAGCTTGGAACTTGTGCTTATATTCTACTCCTGATGAGAGAAGGAGCAGAGTGCAGTGATTCCTGGTTGGGCAGTGAGCCTCTGTGCTTGACTTTCCTGATTGGTCTGGTTGCTGTTCAAGACATCTACCAAGAAAAGTCTACAACAAGTCTACAGACCCTTGCATCATCTGGGACAAAACTGTGGATCACCAAACAGACTGTGGCCTGCTTCTCATCTTGGGATTGGTGCTTATGTTTTGCTTCTGGTGAGAGAAGATTCCAAGGAGCATTGTATCCCAGCACAGTGAAGCTGTGGTAAGACCAACACTAGTAGTAGTCAGGCAGTAGCCATTCAGGTGTCTCCCCTCTTTTCATCTTTCTTGGCAATCTAATAATTTCTTTTCAGTAAGTCCTGCTTGATTTGCTTGTAACTTCAGAATGTCTGCCTAAATACTTTACCCATAAGCCAGTAGGCTCTACTTATTAGTTTGACCAAATAGGGATGGTACGAGTGAAACACAAAACCAGGAACACTTAGAAATCACTCGTGGAGACCCACGAGTGATTTCTAAGTGTTTCTACTTATTAGTTTCCCATCAAGTGTTTGTCAGTTCCCTGTATAGCCACAGACACCTTGTGTCAACATTTTTCCTGTAAAAGCATCATTGAAATCTCACCAATACCTAGTTGCACACAGTACAATTAATTTGCAGCCACAAGCACTGTGCCCAAGTTGCAAACCAGATACTCCGGACATTAGAGAGATGGACTGAGGATATAAAGTAATCAATTAAAAAGGACTGTTGCCATGGATATGAACCTTCCCACTATCTCTGTAACCAACTTGGTGAATATAGGCATCATGTTTACAGACAGCCAGTTAATTCTCAAACAAAGTGCTATGGTATGTGAGAGATGTATTTACAAAATGTCATTGGATGCAAATCTCTCACATAAAAGCACTCCTAATCTCAATAAGGTTGTCAGTAGTACACACACTGATCCCATCACACACAATTTAAGGCAGACACATAAACCTATATATGCTGAGACACTTAACTTTAACCTTCCTAAACCCCAAAGACCTGCTAGAATACGTACACATAGCAAATATCAGCAGCCCTGAACGTGCTCTTTCAAAATAACATCCACATCAACATATGCAGCCACATCTCATGGAACTTCTACCTCAAAGTCCATAAGGCAAGCCACCAGACAATATATTCTGGTCATCGGAGACTCCATTAAGAGACACAGTGATGCCATTCTCACCAGACTTAGTAAGGAGAAAGTTACGGTCAGTTGCTCATCAGGGGCTAGTATCCACCATATTACAAATGCACTCAGGCCATTGGACCACTAGTACCTGTATGACTCGGTAATAGTCTATGTGGCTGTAAATAACCTGAGATGCACCTCCCTAGACTAAATGAAGAGAGATATCATGGAGCTCTTGGAATAATTGTCCCAGACTGGTATGAGCCTAGCATTGAGTAACATTTTACCTGATGTCACAAGATGAACAAAACATGACTGACATTAATAATTGACTTAATTTCTGGTGTCATTCTAAGGGGGTGCAATATTTATCAGCATAGAAGTAAATGGTCAACAGGCCACATTGCTTTGCCAACAATGGTCTGCACCTCTTCTCTCTAGGCTTTTGATTATCAGCTAAAACATTGTCCTCACCCAAAGTGCCTTTTTTAACAAATGTCAAACTGAAAACACTTCTGAAATAACAAATCAAATCAAAACCAAAAAAATCTAAATGTGTTACTGCTCAATGCTAAGAATCTAAACAAAAAACACTCCCTAGAAGCTCTCTTCACCCTAGAGAATGCTGATGTATGTCTGGTTACTGAGACATGGTTTAAAGACACGAAGAGCAATCCAACGATACAATGTATAAAGCCTTTCACACATTTAGACTTGCTAGTACACAGACAGGGACTAAAGGTGGAGGTGTCTTGAGTTACACCAAAAATAAATATACCTCAAGACTTGTCAAAGAGGACAATATACTTGAGCTTCTCTATGTTTAAATCGCTATAAGGAACATCCAATATCACTTTCTAGCAAGCTATAAGTCCCCTCTTTGACCCAGGAAACCCATACCATGTATTTAAACTTAATGGAAACACCATCTAATCCAATACCATATTCTTGGGTGAATTAAATTACACCACAATTAAATGGGAATCATATATGACACCAAATGTACAGGCACAGAAATTTCTGGATTTTGTTAGCACAAACTTCCTGGACCAGAATGTCAGTACACTTACCAGGGGTGCAACCATACTGGATCTGGTCCTCACTAATATGGGGCACTGCTGTACACTCCCTAGTGTAATGTCTTCTCTGGTAGGTCAGACCACAAAATGGTCTCCTTTGAAGGAGAAATAAAACCTGGAATCCCAGCTAATCATGGAATATTCACAAACTACTCTAAGGATAACTTCCTACTATTAAGAGATAGCATGGGAAAATGTCAAGCCCCCATAAACACTGAGAACATTGCTGGCTATGTAGAAGTGTTCACAGAAACCCTAAACAAGCATGATAATAGCTTAAATGCAGCTGTGAAGCAGAAGTATAGAACTAACTCAAAAAACAAGGCACCCTGGTGGAATCATAACATCAATGGGCTGTATACAGAGGGAAGAAAATCAAGGCAAACATTAGGAGGTGCAGCACAAGGCAGCATAAAAGTACTCTCAAAAAATAAACAAACAACTCAGATGACACATAAAGTCTACTAAAGCCAAATCTGAGGTAAATTTGGCCTCCAAGGCCAAGAACAACCACAAGGCATTCTTTAGCTATACCCACAAACACAAAGACAATACATATTTGTTTGCAGACCTCATTGTAAATGGAACCACCTATACTGAACCATTGCCAACAGTTCAAAAGATAGATGCGATAAAACCAGATATAGTGGTCCATGAAAAGAAGACAAAAGTAGCATTTATCATTTAATTTGCTACACTCAGTAACTACAGTGTCTTGTGTATAGATACACACAAAGTCATAAAATATCAGGATTTGAAGGCAGAAATGAGAAACATTGTGAAGAAAGATACCCAGATAATTCCAGTAGTATTAGCAAATGGTATTATAAAAAAGAATCTACAATTATATTTAGATATGTTACTGATACAAGTAACTCCATATGATTTGCAACAGGACTCATTACTGGACACATTGCAGGTGCTACAAAGAACACTTCTGGCTAACATCAAAGATTGAAAGAATACTAATTTTATGAACTTTATCATACTTTGGCTTAAGAATGTGGCTCATTCCTGACATAGCATTAGAAACCCAAAGGACTTGGAGAAATTAAAAAAAAAGCAGAAGCCAGAAGATATAGCAAAACTACTGGCCAACAAATTCAGCTCCAACTTTACCCTTCTCTCCCCTGTAACCTTCCTTCAGGAAATACCATCAACTATAACTTCCATTGCTATCACTAGACAATAGTTTTCATCAAGCCCAGGTCATGGCTACTCAACCTGGTTGACTTCTTTGAGAAGGTCACCAAAGCAATGGATGAGGCCAAAATGGTTCACACTGCCTACCTTGACCTGGCCAAGGCATTTTACAAAATACCCAATTTTTTCAGATAAAGTGACTTTTTATTAGCTACACCATCTATGAATGGGGCATCTCAGTGAAAATGTCTGCTGGAATGCCAGCCACATTGATGTTAAACTATTGTCTGTTTTTTTTTTCATAGATCAGCTATGAAAACATGGGGGGTTATTTCATATATAGCATATTTTGAAACTGAATAAGGTAAATGTTGATAACATGTTTTTACAACGTGTCCATTGTTGTAAGAAAGTCTTTCTACATTTCACAGCTTATAAACAAAGGGATTGTGACTAGATCTCGGGATGTCATTGTCCCCCTTTACTCAGCCTTTATTAGGCCAGTCACCAGTTATAATGCCTTCTTTGACATTTAGCTGTCCAGAGAAATGCAACAACTGGATTGCCTACAGAGATAACATAATAAAGTGATACAAATCCTAAACATGTCCTATACGGACTAACTCAAAGCCCTCTCTATATACTCTGTATCCTACAGCCTGCTAAGGGGTAACCTGTGTCTGCATACTCCCATCAACTAATGATGGATTTTCTGCCCATTATCAAGTCCCATGGCATCAGAACTACTCATTCTAGGGATCTAAACCTCTTTTGCAACAGGAACAGTATGCTTTGGAGGGGCAGGTATATCTTGCAGAGGATAGTGTTACTTTGGAAAAGACTCCCCACCCACATAAACAAATTTTGTTCCATGTCCATATTCAAGTGCAACAAGGATCTTTGGATGGGAAATGTAAAATCTACCCAACAACTGCTCCCTGCATTAGTCCTCTCAAATATATATATATATATTATATATATATATATATATATATATATATATATATATATATATATATATATATACATACACACACACACACACACACACACACACACACACACACACACACACACACACATACACACACACACACACACACACACACACACACACACACACACACACACATATATATATATATATATATATATATATATATATATATATATATATGTGTGGTTCCATACACTAGATCGAATTTTCATTAATTCGAAATAGTGAATGGAATGCTCACTGCAGCAAAAGTGCACTTAATCGAAAGTGCACTTACGCGAAGTTCAGTACAACGAACAAACGAACGAACGAACTTCCATGCAGTACTCACGGACCTTAGGGTTAGAGCATGGGTCATAGTAAGGGGATAGCCCTAACATGACCCATATCCTAACCCTAATGTCCGTGATGACATAGCAATGTCTTGCACTATGGTGCGATAGTCACGAACCTTAGAGTTAGGGCATAGGTTAGGGTAAGGGGATAGCTTTATTAACTTTCCCCTTACCCTAACCCATGCCCTAACCCTAAGGTCCATGACTCTCACACCATAGTGAAGGACATAGCTTGTTTTTTATGTCCTCCACTGTGCTGCAGTGTTTTCAGTGAAGTGAACTTTCGCAGAAGTGAGGCTTCCTATTACAAGTTCGAAGTAGTGAACTTTCGTTCTTGTAATAGGAATCCAAATATATATATATATATATATATATACATACACACACACACACACACACACACACACACACACACACACACACACACACACACATACACACACATATATGCATACATGTATACATATATATATAGAAGGAGTAGTAACATTACATCTGTAAAGCCATACAGATGAACATTTTGGATTCAGGTGATGATGCAGCACAACTGACCCAATGTTTACAGTGAGACAGATAGCTGAGAAGAAGCTAGAGGTGAGGAAAGAATGCAACTGGGCATTCCTAGATTTGGCAAAAGCATATGATGACATCCCAAGAAAGTTGATTTTAGCAGTCCTGCGGTTTTTCAAACTCCCACAAACATTGATAGAATTAGGGCAGGCTATGCACAAAGACCCAATGACTCAAGTACATACAGTGTTCAGTCTCACAGATGGGTTCCCAGTGCAAGTTGGTGTACAGCAGGGTTCAGCTCTGAGCCCAATGCTGGTCACTGATGATGGATTAGCAAACAGGTTAGAGGAGACAGATCAACAAGGTTGCTGCATGCAAATGATGTGGCATTACAGCAAAGAATAGGGGAATGGAATGCAAAAATGAGGTCACGTGGGATGAAATTAAGTACAGATAGGACGGTGGTAATTGTAGGAAATTGGGGGATCATAAGAAACTGAGAAATGTGGTAGAAGGGAAATTAGTGAAACAGGTTAATAGCTTCAAGTAATTGTGAGGAGTGATTGACGAGAAGGGAAGTCTGAATGGAAAGGTGAAAGCTAGGTTCAGTGGGGCTACAGCCAACTAGCATAGTATCAGGTGTAGTCTTCGACAGAAGAATGTCAAAGAATGTGAAAAGTAAGGTGTACAAGACAGTGGAGTGACCAATACTATTTTATGGTACAAAAACCTGGGCAGTAAAGGCAGAGCAAATGAAAAAGCTAGAGGTGATGGAAATGAAATGCTTGAGAAGGATGGTAGGATGAACACTGTGGGACAGCTGGAGAAATGAGGACATAAGAGCAGAAGCCAAAGGATCTCCAATTTTAGAAAGGATCAAAGAGAACAAATTATGGTGGTTCAGACATATGCAGAAAAGCAAAAGAGGTGGATGGATTATGTGATAGAAAATCTGTGACAGTCAGGCATGAGTTTCAAAGAAGGCAAGAGTGTAGTATTGAATAGAGAGAGATGGCAACAGTTAACATGACACCCAAACCTCATGCAGAAAATGGGAAAAGGAGGGCTGCTGCTGCTGCTGCTGATGATAATGATTGTGATGACGATATTTTGGCAAAAGTGCAAGGTTTGAATCCTTGCATGTTTATGAATTAAGTATTGGCATAATGGCCAAGGTGTTTGCTTCACACACATATGGTACAGTATTTGATTTTTATTTTTGGTCTGTGTATGGCTGTTAGCTAGGCATTTAATAGTCTGCAGACTGATTGTCTAACATGAACCTAACCTATGTTCCTGAACAGCTCTATTAATAAAATCCGAATTGTGAATGTGTACCTGAACAGCCCTGGTAATGATATCAGAATTGTATATGTATATCTGAGCATCCTTGTAAATACTATCAGAATTGTGTATGTCTACATGAACAGGCCTGGTAATGTTATTAGAACTGTATATGTGTACCAGAACAGCCTAGGTAATTTTATCACAACTGGGTATGTTTACCTAAAACAGCCCTGGCAATGTTATCACTCAGAAGGTGAAAGCTAGTTTTAACATTGACAAAAGAGCTAGCATTTTAAGTGCACTGATGAGAAATGCTGAAGTAGTTTTAGAACTTACTATGTGAAAAAGGGAAGGAAAGAGACTTACTGACAACTGTGCGTTTCCAAACATGAGAAAGCAAAAGTGCATCTCAGTTATAACAAAATAGTCATTTTGTAGAAATCACAGTATGTTTTCCTTCCACAGTTACACAGTACTGGCTTCAACAGTATTTTCATAGGAAAGTGAGAATGTTAGGCAAGTGTTTCAGTTACCCAAGTCAGGCAACCAAACTTCAGCTTCATACTTGACCTGAGAGTGGGATTTGACCAGTTAACCAGTATGATTGTATCTGATGAGTGCTGTGCTGGTAGAGCCCCTTATGAGTTAGGAATGCACTATTCATCCAGTCGAATATTACTTCTCCATTATTGTTTTCAGGCATGGTGACTATTCGTTTAATCTGCTGCCAGTTTTTCAGGATGTGTAATAAAATTTGCTTTAGTCTTTAGTATTTAAATGATTGCCTTTCCAGAAGTATATGCAGATGTTACAGGTGGCAACTTGACATTTGCAAATGAGGTGACTAAAAGAAAACAGTCATACCGTACATGGAATGTACACTAGCCTAAGTGTTAATGAATCTAAAAATTACCTAATTTGAATAAGGACCCTGTGTGATGCCCCACCACTGGCCCAGTAATCAAGGAGCCTCAATCCTCACTCCTGGCAACAGTGGGGGATATACACACTGGGATTATGACAAGTACATACACAGTAAAGTGCAATTTCCCTTAAGAGCACACAGATACCGCAGTCAGTTTGGAGCTGGTTTCTCCCTCTTTCTCCAGATCCCCAATAAGACTCCCCACAGACACAGCTATACAGTTGAGATATCAGCTGAGTGGCCAAGCCAAGACTTCCAGCACCCTCTCTGTCCAGACAGTGCTTCATGTCCTTGCCCAAGAACCTGACACACACTCTCTTTGAGATTTGATTTATACATGAATACACTCTCACCTGGAAAAGGCTGGCACAGGTTCACTAGCTATGCCCCCTTTTGCCCATATTATAAGGTAGTTATTACTGCCACCAGCCAACTCATTATAAGCTACTTTAAGGCCCTTAACAAACAGTGCCCAGTCTTGCTCTGTAATGTTACTATAAAGTTTGACCAAGAGCAAGGCTATTAGGAGTGGCAGACAGAGTGTCACCAAATAAATATTCAAATACTCTCAGAGCTTAAATATGTCTCACAAATATCAGCCACAATGATAGGTTTAAATGTATTTAATACTAATAAAAGAAGAAGAAAATACTCAGTAAATAATCAGAGTTACATCACAGTTCAAAATCACAGGAAATATTTAAAACAGCACTGTAGGACAGTCTCAAATAAATAAAGAAAACATCTAAGCTATACTTCACTATATTTCTTTCTGTATCTAAGAGAAATGACTGTACCCTAGTAAACTTACTTGCAGAGCCAGACAAGACAGATGTGGTGAGTGGGTCTTCCAGCTGATGCTGTCAGGTCAAAGACAAAATACAAAATGCCCTACGTCTCTCAGAGAGTTCCTAAATTAATATCTCAAATGTTACTGCTGGGTTAGCTTGCAGGATGTCATCACTTCTTGTCATCTGACTTTAGTTCCCAAGCTAAACCCCCATTGTTAGAAACTGCCAGCATTTAGCATCTCCCTGTGAAAATACATAGCCCTCAGATGTTTACAGCTGCTGGAAGACATAAAACAATAAAACATATACAAGACAATGCAGGAGGTTCCCTAGTCTTAGATGTCCTGTCTCCTTGCTGCATTGAAATCATCTTTTATGGCGCAGTTACAACATAATTAATTTCAACTACTTTTCTGAAGTTTTGCAAGTTAACCTTCTCTGTGGAGTTCCCACTGTTAAAATATATACATTTACACAGTTACTTGCCAAGAAATGCATAATAGTATCCTTTGAGAATTCATCCATCCCTGGTAACTATCATATTGACAACACACCCCTTAGAATTGACCCAGTTGTCAGGAACTTAGAGACACACATAGATAGTAATATAGTCTTTGATCATCATGTGTTTACAGTGGTGAGGAAATCATTCTAAGTTGCACAACATATAAACAAAGATGTGGCATCTAAGTCCAAGGAAGTCATTGTTCCACTTTATTTGGCATTCATCATACCTATCATTGGGTACTATTCCCCCTTTGGTATGTACCTAACCAGGCATATCCAACAACTGGAATGTCCACAGATGTTCCTCACTAAAAGAATACAGGGCATAAGTAATATGTCCTCTGCAGACCACCTCAAAGCACTATCCCTGTATTCTGTCTCCTGCATGCTTTTGATGGGACATCTATGCCTGGCATGCAGGGCATTGTCAGACCCTTCTCTGATGGACCTCCTGCATATCTACAAAACAAACAGTACCAGAATTACCCATTCTAAAGACTTAAACATTGCCTGTGATAAAAATAGGACCTGCTGAAGAGATAGGTATGTATCCCAGAGACTACCCCATTTATGGAATGGGCTCCTCATCCATGTGAAGCAGGGTTCCTCCCTAATCCAATTTAAGTGCAACTTGGACAATTGGATGGGAAATCGGAAATTCATCCCTGGTTTGCCACCTATGTTGCAAGCAGGTAACCTGTACATGGTTCATCTCCCAGCCCATTCTTACACTTATCAAGGGTATCAGAACTTGTCAGAGATTTGGAATGCATGGCTAGGCTTAAAAAGGCCCTTGTGGTTGTTAGCCTAGTAAACACCTATGAACCTACAATAGTTTATATACATTTCTGTTCTTTTCTAGTAGGGTACAATGTGGACACATCTCTTAGCTGAGTACTCTATAACATATCTCTTCAGTACACATCTGTACAAACCATCTTATATGACATACAGTTCTTATATATTTGTAACACAAGCATATGAATCATGTTACATTACAACTACATTACATTACATTGCTACAACAATTACTCCAACCATATGCCAACACTCAGCAACTCCGATCCGCATGCAAAACACTCCTCCAAGTATCTAAAAGCAACAACAAAGCCAGAGACACCCTCTATTCCCACCACATTTCTAAACTTTGGAACTCAATCCCCCAACACATCCTAAATGCTACCAACTTACACCAATTCAAAATTCTGCTCACTGACCACCTCACTAACAACTGGCTTTGCTCCTGCACCATGCCAGGCTAATACCACATAAGCCCACATCAAATTTCATCCCCTAAATTTTATAGTCTCCACATAGACCCCACTCCCACTTGTTAACAACACCTATCAGCTACCTACAATAAGAGTATAATTTGATAATTCCTTTTCTTTTGTAAGGGTCTACAAATGTACACATATTAAAGTATTTTCAAATGATCAACTAAAGATGGACCTCTGACTTAAAAAAAAAAAAAAAAATATATATATATATATATATATATATATATATATATATGTATATATATATACACACAACTTTAATATATTGTAATAACTTTCTCCTTTTCACTAAAGTGCCTATTGTATATTGTATTTTCCTTGTTGTCTATTAATATTTCTGTTAAATTCTATGTAAAACCGACACTGTTCCTGTCAATGTTGTTCTTGGTTTTTGGAGCTTTTCTCCCCAGGCCTCTGCTGAAAATGGTTTCAACAAATGTAAAATAAATAAATAAATGAAATATTGATATTACAAATGACACATAGCCATTTACAAAATTTCAGACAGCTGTGCTGGCAGTATCTCCCCTTTGTTACACTTCTATATAAATCATGTTAATATTCACAAATGGCATATAATTATTTACAAAATTCCAGATAGCTGGGCTGGCAGAATTTCCCTTTGTCACACCCTGCAGCTGAAATTCCAATTTTTTCTAAGATTTTAAGCTCTTGGAAATAATTACATAGAGTAAAAGGGAAGAACAGGAATATTTCCCTTCATGGTGATGGGATGGGGGGGGGGGGCTTAAAGGGAGAGTTGTACTCCACACAAATCCTGAATTTGTAGTACTTTTCATTTCCAGGGTGCAGAAATGACATACATAGAGAAGACGGTCTATGTCAGCTGTGCTTTTCACTTTACAGACAAATTGGCCTTTCTCAAATGAACCTATTGTACAATTCTGCATAATCAACAGATTGCAAGATTTTTTGTCATCAGCAAGAAATGTTTAAAGTTAGTTGAGTCAGCAAGAGAGCTACCAAAAACAATAAAAAATCTGACATTGTTATATCAGTAACATTTTCCTTTATGGGTCATTTGCCCTGTGTATTCTGAATAAAACTTAGTGATACATGACATTAGCTCAAACCATGAATAAAATGCATGGCTCCATTGTTTTATGATTTTAATTCATTCCATGCTATGGTGAGTGATTTCATGATATACATAGAAGCTTCAGGTCTTAAAACAAAGATTTTGTGAATATTTTCTATGTGATGATGTCTAGTTGGAGTGAAAGACAATTGTTAAAATGAATACTTCATGAAATTAAGAGAAATATTATTATGTGTTTGTGTCTTTCGGCTTTTCCCGGTTAGGGGTCGCCACAGCAGAACTCCGGTCCGCTAATAATTGGCAGTTGATTTTTATGTACCGGCTTGCCAGGCCTGACTTACAACCTTCAACAAAGGTACACCCATTCACACATGTCTCCACGCAGAAGACGCTTTAGCTGAGAATCGAATCAGACAGCGTCTTATTGTGAGGCGACAATGCTACCACAGCACCACCACCATGGGACAAGAGAAATAAAGATATTTAAAAAAGGTTCATGGTTGGTGAATGTTTATTAGACAGGCAGCATTGTTCTGTATGGTTCTCAGTCTTAATCTAATATGCAATGATTATTATGTTGTTTGTTGAGTGGACACTTAATTTCTTAATGCATGCAAATACTAACAACTGTTCACAAAAATCACATATGCAAAAAAATATCATTCTTTTCAAATTTGTATTGGTATCAAGCCTTCTAATATTCACTTCAATTGTTAAAACACCTAAACATTCTAACATATTTAAACTAATAGAAACCTCATGTTTAAGTCAAGCTGTAGTATCAATTATCTAATTAATATTTTCAGCTGCTGAATTTCTCTCTTGGATTACTGAGCTCAGCCATGTCCTAATGCCAGCAAAAGCGATGTTGCAGGAAACACCTGATTTACTTTGTGGCTATCATCTGTCTTGTATGACATGAGACACATATTTATTCTTTAGTGATAGCTTTAATCTGAAGAAACTGCAGAAATTCATGAAATTATGGTCTTATGGAACAATAGAATGTCTTCTAAGAGATGTATTGCTTGAGCACCATCCGTGACCCCATGCTTGTAAATTCAGCTTCATATGCACTCTAGCCTACTGAATAACCTTTGACCCCTGTTTGCAGTATGAATAGGCCACTAACTAAAGACTATAGAGTTCTTATTAAGGCCATTCTGAATTAAATGAGAGATGAATGCCAGTACTTTAATGCATACACAACCTCCAAACTCAGCTTCTTCACAAATATAAACTAAATTAGAGCCCACAGCTGCCAAGAAAAAGGCCATAAGCTCAGAGTCAATGCACTTGCAATAGAACAGAAACGATCAGTAAAGTTCAACGTGTACAAAGGTTTTTATACAGGGATATAAATCATAGGAATAATTATCTCACAGCAGTGACAAGGCGTTAGTCAGTGGACTTCTTTAAGAGGAAATCTCCTGAGAGCTCACTGTGCATTTAAGAACTGCAGTCTCATCTATATAAAAGACAGATTGCACAGCACAGTATAATGTCCCATCCCTCTACTGCAGTCTAAATATGGACATTTTGTGCAGTCTTCACAATTATAGAAAATTTTTAGGAAAAAGAAAGGGAACTTGATTTGTTTGTTATTTATATCTATTTTCCTGTATGATCAAAGCAAAGAACAAAAGCCATAATATGAAGCTCCTAACATATGCATAATCTAAAAAATAAAATGTATATAACAAGTTAGAAATCTATTGCAGTTCTTGAAAGATAAATTATGAACATTGATAAAATGTAATGTTAATTATGTATTTCAATACCATGTTTTATTTATTTTCTAGAATTTAATAATCTGGGTAGAACACTATCACTGTTTTCCATTTACAAGTTAAATAGGAAATAAATCCATAAAAATGTACTTGTAGTTGTTTCTAGAAAAGTATACCGTGGCTTGGATTCATAGAAAACATTTTTTATCCTAAATTTCAAGTTGAGGAGGGTGCCACCCTGGGGACAGCCAAGGGTTCCTATTGACCAAACTGTGAGTCTGTTAGGGGCAATACATTTCAACAAAGGCAAGCAGGCAGTCTTGATAGTGTCTGGTTCACAGCTATAACCTATGAGAGAGAGAGAGAGATGAGTCAGAATACAGTGATAGATGCATTATCACCTTCAGGCTCTGCAGAGTAATGCATGTACTGACCATAGTATGCATCAGACCTACCTATAATCACACAGGAGATGGGCAGGGCACAGTCATCACTTGCACAAGTGGTTGTGGGATATTGTGACAATTCACTGCAATGCTAAGAAATGAAACAGGGAATAGAAGTGGAATAGAAGTGGTAGGTACGAACACAGTGCATGGTGGATGCAACACAATAAGAAGGAGTAAGGTTATATGAGGTTATGCTGTAGTCATGTTATCTGGCAGACTGTGACAAGTCAGAGATCACATTTTCCAGTATCTGGTCAAACTTTCCCAATAATCTCTTTGGTGGTGTCCACTGTGTTGGCTTGTGGTAATGGATCCTGATGTGGCTGATGTGTGGCAGGGAAGTGGCTGAAGCACGCGATTGTGACCATTCACCATGATACTTGATGGGACACAACAAGGGCTGACCTGGATGAATGGAATTGCTGAGGAATGTTATTATCTACAAGCAGATGCAGCACTCTGTGTGTCCACAAGTTAAAACAATGGCACTGAACTATGTGAAGGTGCACATGCAAACTGATTTGGCTTTCCAGGTGTTCCATTGGCCATCACCAGGGCAATGTCTACTACGGCATGTAGCAGACTGTAGACCGACAACCGACAATAAGGCTATACCTCCAAGTATCTTAGCAGACTGACTTTGGATGGTCTGTATCTGAACTCCCAGTCATTGATCCTTGCACATGCACAGAAGACATGGTCTATGGAGATAGAACATAGGGTGGTTACGATGTGTGTCAAGGAAGCACTGACTGAGGCAACATATGACAACAATAACCTCATAAGCATTGTTGTCTTCCTGTGCCTTTAACTCTAGAGCATTGTAAAATTCATCCACTTCATCATGGAACCCATGGCACACACTATCATTCTCTACAGTGCCATGGATAGCAGCCAGCTGTGTCCAGTCCACTGAAGTATACATCTTTTAGTTCACATAAAGTGTCACAGCCATATCAGGAATGGTCCTAGGGAGATGATGATGCTTCATCACCACACATGTATCCACTATGGTGATTATGAACAACAGAGGTGGAGGCTTTGTGAGACTTTCAGGTGAAAGTTCTTATTTTGTGCCTTTACAAGGGACTCTGCTATGGCTAGTGTCAGTAACTTTCCTCCCTGTAGTGTTGCACACATTGCTACTGTGTTATTGAAGCATGCTACTTTCATACTGTTATGCATAGTACTAAACATTAATTAACCTATTTGGCATATATTTCTTGCTTAAGGATGCTGCATTAGTAGAACAGAGATGCTGTGATGGCAGATACGGAAGAGAGACGTGTTCACTTCTTCCCTTTAAATGCATCAGCATGTGCTATACTATACTGTGCTGCATATAACTAGCCTTATAATCTCCAAATGAGATATAAATTATAAACAACAGCCCGGTATCAACATCTAAACTATCCCTGGGTATGAGTGGACCACTCCCCACACCTGGCAAGTGTCAGCAAAACCTCATCATTCCTAATTAGACACTTTTGTGAAGCCATTGTGGACCTCTGCATTACAATATCATGTCAATAACTCTCGTTCGCAGTTATAGTAAGGGCCTGTTCTGGCAGTCCATCTTGCATCAAAGAAGACTTGACAAATTACTGACTTCAAAAGTGGAGAATTCAAGAAAAGCTTTCTTACTGTCAGGAGCAGCAGCAGAGCCCTAGGAAAAAAGAATTGTGCAGCTTTATTCATTATTTATTCATTTTAACAGTCTTTTTTATCGTTGCAGTGCAGCTCTACATGGTCTCCTGAGGGGTAGCACACAGATTAAGTAGAGTGGCCTAAACCTGTTTCAGGATAGTAGCAGTCAAATCCCCCACCTTTTTTCTTATTAAGGGGCTAATAGGGAGCAGAAATAATTGTTGATACTGGATGTCATGTTTGGGATATCTGTAAAAATTGTTTGCCAAGTTGATCTGCATTTCAGAATATAAGGAGGCCCTTTGCTTTAAACTTTACTATTTGTGTTAATATTAATGAAATTTGACAGCCGCAGTCACCATTTGTCTCACCTCAGACAAATTTTCTAGACACTGTATGCGCAAATGTTCATTCTACAGCATGCTTGCACATTGAGTTTGCATGTGTTTCTTTTATTTCTGGGTGTAATGAGAGCTCCAGTTTTTTTCTCATTACCAGAAACATACTGGTTGACTGGCAATACTGCAATGACAAGATCATGCCAGCTTTAATGACAATGTCATCTGAACTGTGTTGACAAAACAGCTCTTGACCATAGAGGCATTTGACCATACTACTGGCACATAAAGACAGATTTTTTTTTGTAGGTATTTACTTTTGTCCTTGTGCCAGAATTTAATAGAATCCATGATCAAGCTTTCATTTCTCTGATACCAAATGCTAAAGAATGTAAGATATGTATTTATTTATTACTAAAGTTAACAGCAAATGCTTGCACTGTGTTTTTGTTATTAGAAATTTTTAATGGTTATTTTTACATATCAGTATTATAAACACCCTATAACAATCATTGCATACATTTAATTATGCACATTAAATAGACATATTTCTAGAAACAAAATCTGCCTTACAGCTTTACATCAGCATGTTAGTCCACCATTACAGTAAACTCACTGACAAGCAGGTAACTAGATACAACTCAGTAAATATATATGTATAAAGTATACTCCCAGCCCACTTCTTCTTTTGGCTTTTCCCGGTTAGGGGTCACCACAGTGGATCGCTCATGTTTGGCAGTGGAGTTTTTTACAGTGTCGAGTTTCCAGCCCAGCGCCCAACCTTCCGCAGAAGGCACACCCATGCACACACTCACACCTAGGGCCAATTTAGAGTTTCCAATCCACCTACAGCATGTCTTTGGGATGTGAGAGGAAACCGAAGCACCAAGAGGAAACCCACATGACCACAGGTAGGACATGCAGACTCTGCACAGAAGGCACCCCAGCTGAAGATCAAACTGGAGAACCTCTTGCTGTGAGGCGGCAATGCTACCTGCTGCACCACTGCGGCCACCCCTATACTCCCAGCCCACTATATTTCGATAATTCAATGAGAAGAGGTCTGCAGCACACATGCACATGACACAGTCAGAGCTGTAGCAGGCTCAACTACTGCATTACTGCAATATAGGTACTGAACTACTGACTGGTCAGCATATGCTGACTGTGGCAACTAATAACCTAGCTATGCTACTGCACAGGTAGAGAAGTCAGCCAGGATGACTGAATGAACATGAAGTTTTGATCCTTCTACAGTTGCTACAGAAATATGGGGAATGTTTAATTACATCAAACCAAATTAAGGCAGCACACAAAACTAAAAAAAGTAAGCAGTATATGTATGTGTCCCAAAAAGTTCCTGAACCACTTCATCGCAATCCACACAAGTGTACCCTAATCAAGATATATGTCAGTCAGGGATACAGACACATAAAGACCAGAAACACAGGTAATGTGTGTGTCCCACACAACATTGCATGGGTCAGGAAGATTAACAAAGTTAGTAAAGTGAAGCCTTGAAAGGAACTCTATGGAGGCAGAGCATCAGCAATCATGCTAGTGAATTAAAGGTTACACACAGATGAACTGCTAACCTGAAGACAGACCACTCACAGAGCAGAGGCCAAACATACTACATGCCACCATCACTGTCCTCAACACATCACAGCCTTTCAGGGCATGACAAGTAAAATGCAGGTTCACAGAAAAGTCCTAGAGAAGTAGAAAGGTAACACAAGTATAGGCCTGCACATAGTGCTAAACTGAATCCAACGGCTGCACACAGAACTCTATTACATTCCAGAGGTCCCTGGAAGTGGTCTGTGTATTCCACAATTTATACCAGACTGGAAGTTACTTCAGTTGAGCATCCACAAAGTTCAGGTAATCTTGGCATTGTTCTGTCTGAGCTCAACTGCAATCCGTGCATCATTGCAGAAAAATGCATCCACATGGAAGAGAAACACCACACGAACATCATGCTGTGTGTATACTGTGTCCTCCAGCTTGTTGAAATAGAATCAGACAAAAGTACTGCAGTGAACCAGTAGTGGTTGACATACACATAGACAACTGTAAAACACATTTCACTGAATATGATTTGGCTTGACCTGGCATGGGCAAGACAGAGACTGTAATGGAGCATGTCACATAAGCAAAAGTCTCAAGTGTGGGAAGGAGACATTGCTGAACTGAGAAGGCAAATGCTTACACATGTTTATCCATTATTTTCCACTGCAGAAAAATGTAAAATGGTTAGGTAAAAACTAAAAGATTAGTCCAAGTATTTTACAGAAGAGCAAGGAACTGTGCTCTGGTCTGACTACATTTCCATCTTTGTGGACAAAATTCAAAATATGACAACAAATACTGATGAGCTTCTCAATAATTCAGTTTCTGGTTGTCAAGATGGAAACCCTCAGAATAAATCTGGGATAGGTCATGCATGAGACAGCTATATAATACACAGACAGTATATGATGGCATGATCCTCCCATACTGTTTTTTGTACACAGAAAAGTGTCAGCCACCAGACCTGCCACAGTCTAATGGCACATATTGGCAAGCCTGCACTGCTGGGATATGTGCATGTCAGTCAGCTGGGAATTTTCCTGGGTGTAATTGTTAACAAACTATGAGAAGAAGGGGATAACCTCCCAAGAGCAATGTAAGCAAAACAGACTTATTGAAGCAGGTATGTTTCTTGCGGCCATGTATGTTATGACAATGTCTTCCTTGACTTCATATGGGAACTTAATGCATGCCACATAATTCAGGTGGTTGATATATGCCACATACTTCAGGTGCTTGATGTATGCCATATACTTCAGGTGGTTGATGTATGCCACATACTTTAGTTGGCTGATGTATACCACATACTTCAGGTGGTTGATGTAATGCACATACTTCAGGTGGTTGATGTATGCCACATAATTCAGGTGGTTGATGTATGCCACATACTTCAGTTGGTGGCTCAACTTCTTTAGGTGGAGGTTCAACTTCTGTATCCTAAGTTGTGGTACCCTGCCTAGTTGGAAGAAATGTCCATGGCCATGGGAACATGGGAAGGCAGCTTGCACTACATTGATAACAACCCTCTCAACCTCAATAAGTATGTGTTGGGAGCCCATAATAAAGCCATAATCATTGTCCACGGCTATCGGTTGCTGAAATACATATCCCTGCTGACATTTAGTACCCATCTGGCAGTAAGTAAAAGGTCTGTATCTGATAGAGTTTGCAATGCTGTATAGCCATGGGTAGTATATAGCTGGTGGCCAAAGGCTGTTCTGCTGGAGAAGGTGCTATCCTTGAACCCAAACAGAGATAATCAAAAGAATGGACAGGTCTTCCTCCAACATTATTAGGCATGTCTGGTTGTGCCTAACTGTCCAGTTCGTTCTTTCAATGGATAGAAACAAAACTACAGAGCAGAACTTCTATAACAATATCCAGGACAGTGCTTAAGATTTTCATGGCAATGGGCAACCCATTCCCCCAAGAACTCAAGATTAGCTGTCTATCCACACAGCATAACATGTTCACATCTGCAATGTCCATTGCCATGCTAGTTTCATATTTAATCAGCTCCACAATATGTGTTATTGTCACCTCTTCAGTACTTGGATGATGGACATAGGTTCTGGACCTCACTAGATCTTTTCCCACTGATGTATGCTAGTCCTTTTCTCCATACAGTTCCAGCAGGACTGGCCATTGATTATGTCTCCCTATAGTCATGGGACCCATTGATTACTTTCACTGGCTTTTCCCTCTCTGACAATGCAATCCCATGCTTCCTGGAGCTTCATCCTGCTAGTCTCTGAGGAGATCAAGTTGCTTGATTGCAGTTACTAAGGATGCCTGCTTGTCCCACCCTTTAAAGCTTTGCACACAGGAAAGTGGTTGACCTTTTCTGAAAAGCTGTAGGATTACTGCTGATGACTGTCTCATTATTGAAGTGGCCTTGGATCAATACAGACTTGAAATGGATAAACTTGTAGACGTGTTAAAGTACAGAGACTAACAAGAAAAATGTATTCCTGAAATGTACAATGAGATCCATTAAGGGAGAAAAACAAAGTTGATTTTGAGTAAAAAAAAATTCAGCCTTAGTGATTTTTTTGGGTGTTGACAAATCTAAGGTCATGGTCATTCCTTTTTCAATTGATGCTAACAACATCAGGGAGGTGATTTCAAAAAACTGGTGTTTGGCCTTTAATAAGGAAATGAAACAGAAACAGTATCGGAGCCAAAGTCTGTATAGAAGAAACTTGAATATTAATCAGATTCTTGAAAATGAAGAACACACTGTTATAAACAAGAATCTGACTGACATCTAGTACATGAAAAAATGTGGATGTCATACATACTGTAGATATATTGCTGACAGCTCCACTATTTCAGCAAGTGGTTACCCCATAATTTAAGCAAGAACAAGTAATTTTGATTATAACACTGGGGGTTGATTTATTTATTATCCCTGCCTATTATGTTAATCTTTCTATGCAGTCAAAAGCAGAACGGAGGTTGAAGGACAGGATATATGAAAATGCATATGATATAAACTGTGGTATCACTAACAGTTCACTAAACAAGCACTCCCTAAAATGCAAATATATCCAACATTGTATTTTCTTTCTATTAAAAAAGGTGCCCATGCAGACTGAATGCTACCAGGATTAAATTACTACATTAATAGGACTATCTATAAGTGCAACTAACACTGGGCAAGATCGTAATCCAAATTGTAACTTGCTGCAGATCCCCCACCATGCCCCAGGATTCCCAATCCTCATTTCTTCATTCACTGAAAAATATTAGGGTACAACCCAACACCCTAAAACCGGGGGATTTCAACTGCCCCACCATTAACTGGAAAAACTACTCATGTACCAACTCTTTTGCTCAACGTTTTCTGCAATTCATAAATTCCAATGCCTTGGATCAACTTACCCCCACCCCCACGGGGGGAGCTGTATCTTAGACCTGATCATTACCAACACAGGTGGCCGGTGTTCCACACCATAGGTCAATTTCTCGTTGGGCATATCCGACTGCTAGCTAATCAGTCTAGACATCCACATCCCACCCCCACTTTCCCCATTAGGTAAACCACCTTAAAAAATGTATCCAAAGCCAACTTCATGCTTCTTAAGACAGAAGTGGCAAACTTCATGACACCCATGCAGACAAACAATAAAGGTACAACTGCTGAATCCTACACAAATGCACTTTAGAAGTACTTACACGAGTGCATGGATCATGCTATCCCTAACAGAACCAAGATGCTATCCTCCAAAAAAAGGAAGCCGATCTGGTGGTCCCCTGCCATAAACAAACTCTACAACAGAAGAAAGAAACTGGTGCAAAAAAGAGTAAAATCTCATGACTGTTAGAACTCCCTGGTCAGCCTCAGTAAGAAGCTGAGATCCCTCATAAAATCCTCCAAAGCTAGTTATGAAAATAAAATCACCACTGATTCTAAAGACAAGAATCTCAATGTCAACACTCAGATCTGCTCTGACTTACAGCACAATGGCATTAAATATACAGAACGAACTGATACTGCCAACATTCTGGCAGATAGGTTCAGTGCTAACTTTACCTCCCTGCTCACCCCCTAAAGGGCCCACCTCTATACCGGAAGAATGCAAAGTTCCTGTAATCACGGCTGCACAGGTAAAAAACACACTCTCCAAAGCCAAAAACTCAGCATCCATGGGACCTTACAACATCCCAGGCTGCGTTCTACATGAACTACAGAATAAACTGGCACCTCACATAAGCACCATGTTCAATCATAGCCTCACCTCAGGCTTTGTGCCCACTGAATGGCGCACAGTGATGGTTATCCCACTCCACAAAGGGGGGCCACCATGGACCCTTGGAACTACCGCCCCATTTGCCTAATGAGCCGGGTCTGCAAGGCCATGGAATGTATCATCACGGAACTTATAAACAACGAAATTGGTAATCTCCAAACTCTGGACCCCACCCAGTTCAGGTTTGTAAAAGGCAAATCATGTCTCCTAAACCTGATTGACTTCTTTAAAGCAGTAACTGACAGAACCCACACTGTGAAAGTAGCAGACTCCAAATCCGACTTCAGACCAGTGAGAAGTGGAGTACCATAGGATTCAGTCCTGGGTCCTCTCCTGTTTGGTATCTACTTTTCTGAAGTACAGGCTAATACAGAAGGTCTTTGGCTAATGAAGTTCACAGATGACTACAAACTAGGAGCCATAATTGAAACTTCTAATGATGTGGACATCCAACAAAAGGGCCTCACTGAGACAGATGCCTGGTGTCAAAGCCATGGCCTCAGCTCAATGCCAAAAAGTGCATTATCATGCCCTTTGGTAAAAACTCTGTACCCATGAGCTACCACATAGGTGGTAGTCTACTTAACACCGAAAGTGTGACAAGAGACCTTGGAACACAGGTGGACAGTAGTCTGTCCTTTGATAATCACATCACAACAGTAGTCAGGGAATCCTTCTATGTGGCACACCTCATCACAAAAGATTTCTCATCCAGAAAAAAAGAGGTCATTGTTCCCCTCTACTCATCACTCAGACCCATTATAGAGTACAATGCCCCTTTTGGATTGTACCTCACAAGACATGCACATCGACTGGAAAGGCAGAAGAAATACCTCACAAAGAGGATTACCAGCCTCAAACAGATGCCCTATGCAGACCGTCTCAAAAAACTCCAGCATTACTCCATTGCATATAATCTACTCACAGGCGACCTCTGCCTAACATACAAAGCTATGTCAAACCCAGAGCTGCTGGACATGCTCCACTTAAGAAATACCAATCCCTCTGAGCTACATGCTCTAGGGACCTAAACATTGTCACTACAATAAACAGAATATGCTGGAGGGATAGATTCCTGTCCCAAAGACTTCCCATACTCTGGAACAGACTACGTATCTATATCAAACAGAGCTCCTCATTAGCACTCTTCAAGAAAAATGCTGATGATTAGATGGGAAATAGGAAATTCACCCGGGGGATCACCTCTGTGGCTCTGCTCGACAGGGACACAGGAAAATAATTTACTTGGGTGGTGAAAGCCAGGGTACCTTTCTGGCTAGGCTTGTATAGGCCCTAGGGCCAATAGCCTAGTACCTACCTATGAACCTATGAATCGACTAGGCTGCTGAGTTTCTTTCTTTTATTTGCTATGATTATTTGTAATTATTCACTACTTCATTATTTAAGTACTAATTATTTTTATTTCTGCAACACTTGTCTGTGTGAATTATACTACAAACATGCATAACAGACATACACACACACTCAAAACAACGCAATCTACAAAGTTTTAGAAAATATTAAACTCAAAATGCTTTTCACTATGCAAATAAAATGTCACTTGTGCTATATTTAAACACATTTATTTAGTTTATTTTAATGTTATCTTTATAGAAGTCTGTCTTGTTAAATACATGCTCAAGGTGAAAATGCGAGTCAGTAGCCTGCAGAAAAAAAAGCTGAATGGTATAATGCTGATAGCTGTTTCCCATAAGAAATCATTGTCAGTACAGCTGCTAATTGCGTACGTCAATGATTTACTTCTTTAGGCAGATTTCTCCCTTCTTACAGTTGGTGTGACTCTGGAGTTGTTATATAGAAGGTGAGGGTGCAGGAGGATTGCCTCCATCCATAAAAAAAAAAAAAATGGAGATTTTTTAACCATTTTGAAGTTTTTGTCATTCTTTTGGATAATCATTTTTCAGGAAGTTGGCTTTCCATAGCAAAACCCTAACACTATGATCTGCTGACATGCTGTTCAATCAAATGAATATGTCCAGCTTTTAAATAGAATTGTTTGCTGTATGATTGAAATGATGATGACGTTCTTTGTGTGGTTGAATGAAAGCGATTAGTCTAATAAATTTATTCTCTGGTTGCAGTCATGCTCAAATTTGTTTTCATAAGTTTTGTTTTCATCCAGATTAGAATTTGTAAGCTCCTGCTTGTTTTGTTATTGAATAAATGAAAACTCTTTACTTTTAAAATCATTGATTTGACATATAAATCAGTATTGTGGTTGTGCAATGAAAATAAAATAAAAAGTTTCAGATATACAGACTGAGAAAGTATTTACCTGCAGCTGTGTTTGTTTTTTTAATTACCAGTAGCTAACTGAAGCTTTATAATGAAAAGTCCAACATGTCTCGTTATCAAAACAACATGATGTAGCTGCCTTTGCTGTTTAGAATGATCAAAATACATCAAATAGCCTTTAAACAGCAGAAAGAAAACTACAGTAGCATGTCTGTTAAATATTCTTTTCAATAGTTAGTCAGATTTTTTTCAAAGTCCAAGTTACACTCCCTTGCAACAAGAAGGAAAAAGGACAACGCTGACTGATGCAAAGAACTTAGCTCTACTTTAAAAGACAAATGGAATATTTCTTTCCTTTTGAAACATGCTGTAGAATGCTGAGGCAATAATGCTCAATGTTAAACTAATTCAGCTTCTTAACAAAGCAGTGAGTAAACAATAATAAGTTATTTCACAATTGTTAAAAGAAAATAATTCACATTGTCCATATCAAATGAATTATACAACTATTTATGGTTTTAAATCCAGGGCAGCATTCGTTCACTGACAGCACTTAACAACCCATATTAGGCACTGTGTATCTGACATTCTTTTAAAATAGTTTTAACACATGAATATCCTATCATATGGGATCAACTGAAAATATAAGCATAGCTGCCCATTTTGCTGGTTAAGACTGATAAATCCACAGTTATTTAACTTACATTTAGACAAATCTTTTTTAAGGAATCTGAAAGGTTGACTGAAGGTCTCCACTTAAGTTAGACACATCTCTCATTCTAAAATGTTATGCTGTAATCCATATGAGTGACTAATGACATTAACATGTATTATTTATCTAAATCAAACTTAAGTTTATTAAATTATCTTGTCAAATATTTTAAGTATTTTAAACTATGTTTATGAGTGATAATATATTTTGTTTTAAAAATAACGCTAATCAATTTAACATTGCTTTAAATTATTTTCAAAAATTACGTCATTGCATTACTGGCTTTGACTAGTTTTATTGTTTCACTGTTTCATATATAAATGGCTGCATAATAATTTGAGATCATGTCCACAGAAGACTTTATATAAACTATGCATCCAGGCTGTCTCCATAAACTGAATTTAAAGTGTTGTGCACATGTTGTGTATTCCTTGAACTGAATTTAGAATGTTGTGCATATGTTGTATAGTATTGTAGATTTATATCACATTCATGGTTCTTCATATGCCATGTTCACTTTCCTATCCCAGTATGACAGCCTTGTGTTCTCACCAGTTCCAAGATTTCAGGTATTTTATTTTCTACAACTATTGTCTCTGGTGCTTCTAACCTTCTTTTCTAAATCTTTCTTCCCTATATTGCCTCATTTATTTTAATATGACTTTGATATTTTTAACTATTAGCACTACTTCTCCACAGATCACATCTCTCAACTGCCCAGATTTTTGCAAAATGCCCAGATTTTTGGCTCATATTTTTGGTCTGTTCCTCATAACATTTGTGTTTTTCTGGCAAATCATTGGGATAATCTGAGGATTGATGTCATTAAACGGTGACATATATTTGAGTTTCAGACTTCAAATTCTTAAGAAAATGTATGCTAAAATAAACCCTGTTAATCTACCAACTGTCTAAGTTTATAAGAGCAATATTTAAAATATGTCTCTATTTTTTGGCCTTTGTCCTCCCATTTTGGTGTGCTTTGTCCAGAATTCTTGCACTGAGAGGCTGAAAGGCATGTTACAGATCTAAGTGCAATCATTCAGGGTATTCTTCACAGATCAGTAGGTACTCTTGTATTTAAAAAAAAAAATGACATGATTTAGCTTATGATTTTCCACCATTTCCCCGTTAGCCACATGAACTTTTACTAATGAGACACTTAAGCTTCTTAGTTAAGGTCCTAATTTCCATCACTAAGGTTTAGAAACTTCAAGTACCCCGTCCAGGTCTTTATAGAGCAATTAATTTGCTCCAGGGAAGCACAAGAACTGTGAAGTGTTAACAGTTCAAGAAAGGCATCACTCTTCCATCAATAGCCCTAAAAAGAGGAACCCACAATGCAGTGTAGCTCAGTAAGGAAACAGCAAAACTTTTTGCTCAGTATATTGACTTGCCTAGAAATCAGACTTCCTGCCAGCTTCGACCCAGAATGCCTTGAGAAGGCCAACATTCTGCAACTACTGCTCTGTGCCTTGCTGTTTTATATTTTTCTTCATTGCTTACTTACATCTGTTAACTTAACTATCCATTTATATGACTTGCTTTTCTGTTATATGCCTAGAGGTTTGTCATTCTTCACCAAAATTGTTACACCTTTTTTGCAAATGTTTACAGCAGAAGACATTATTGAAGACAGAATACAGAGCATTTGTTTCAGATTTTTCTGGAAAATCATCTAATTGCTGCTATTTAGAAATGTCATGTTATTCTTTTAAAGCCTGAAAATGAAACAGTCCATCTGTTTAGGGCTGGAATTCAGGAATGGCTAAGGGTAGTATTAGTTTGAGAAGACACGATAATATCTGTAAATATTCTATACCTAATGATACCATCAGTTACACTACTTGGTGCATCTATATCATGAATGTCTTGACAAGTCCTGTGAAGCTTCAACAGAAAATCTTGTAACTTAGGAGCCGGTACTAGGGCCAGTTACTTTGAATATGTTTGTATCACTTATCATGTTGCACTTGGAGAAAAAGGTTTTAAAACTTTGATAACAATACTAAGATCATAATAGTGGACAGCGGTGGAATAACATGCCTCCAATGGAATGTGTTGTTGAATGTCAAGCAAGGAATTGGGAGGCAACTGGTGATTAATCTGAAAAACTGAAAGATTATGAAAACATGGCTCCTAAATCTATGACATGGTTGTCCATGTGGGCGTAAATAACAATGGACACAAAACCTTGCATATACAGAGAAACAAATCCAGGCTCTACATGCGTGTCACAAATGAAGGAAAGGCTCTAGTATTAATTGAAATACTTCCTTTTCCAAGACTAATACCAAGGTACAAAGAAAATATGATTGTCTTCAACAGTTGGCTGAATAACTGGTGTCATTCAAGAAGGTTCCATTATATGTCAGTTTGAGACATGATATTGCAGGGCCCAACTTACTTAAGCAAGGATGGTTTGTGCCCAATATTCCAAGGTGTCTGCCTAGTAACAATAGCTATTGTTGCTACCTTCGCAGTTTTTTTTTTTGTGTGTGTTATGCAGAAACCAAACAAGAGACATTCCAACTTAACAAGCAAAATAATTCAAACTCAATGCCACATTACAGTAACTCTGCTCAACACAAGAAGTCTAAATAATAAATTGTCAGACCTTGAAGCACTCATGCATTTAAAACACATGATTGTATGTAGAATTACAGGACCCTAACTCAGATCCAGGATGCACATCTTCTGTATGTTGGCTGTGTGTCTATCATGCCTTTAAACCTGATAGAATACATTGATCTTGTAACCATGCCATATATCTCCTGTGATATGATGTAGACAATTATGAAAATTGTTGAAAACTGCTATTCAGACAATAGATTAGGACTTTCAGAACAGAATTACAAAATGGGTGCAATGAGTTGAGGTCTTATAGGACTTTTGCTCTAGGACATACCTTTCAACTGTTCAGACTGTCACAGAAAGTCCAGATTTTTGCTTCATATTATTTTGTCTGCTCCCAGTAAAACATGTTGTTTTCTGGAAAATCATAGAGGACTGAATCATTAAATAATGGCAGATATGTGAGTTTCAGACTCAGTACTTTTCAGAAAAATGCATACTCATGCAAATCATTTTATTCTAATAGCTTCCTAAGTTAATAAGTGCAATATTTAAAAATCAATCCCATTTTTTGCCTCTGTCCCCCCATTATTTTTGACATTGTCAAGACTTCTTGTGCTAAGAAGTTGAAAGATATAGCCTGGGATCACTAACATACATACAACTCAGACTATATCAACAATATTTAAGCATTGCCCCTTAATTATTTGGCTATCAACAATGTGACTTTCCAGATCACAAATATGTCTTTTTGACCAACTTGCCCCCCACCCCCAAGCATGACATCTAATATTACTCCACAGGAAGCCCCATCCTTACCATTTGATATCAGTTATTAATGGACTGCAGGCAGGTCAACGCTGAGATCTTTTTAAACATGAATGGCACTACAAGAGTTTTCTGGTTATATTCTTATTGCCAGACTAGTCCTGCATATCAAACATGCAGTGCAAGTGGTGGACAAATGTGTACATTGCTGATTTAATTTTGACATGTTGTGTCAACTAAATACAGCCCAATACAACATATGCCTGGGGATCGGCTTCTAGTGTCTGTTAGAGGACACTGCAGCAATGGTACAACCTCCATCCACTCTCAAGTAAGGGGAGGTTATCTTGAGCTAGTGAATCATACAAGTTGGAGTCTAGGTGATTGGGATCACTTGTTGAACCTAGATCATCTGTCCCGTATTCAGGGCTCAAGCCTCTTATCCAGTTGGGATGGTTAGGAAGATATCCTCTCCTTATCTACAGTCCCCCCCACACTCAACCAATCCCTCACCCAAACTCACCTCAAAGACTTAAGAACTACTTATAAAATTAATCTAGATTATGTGATACAATGCAGTATAACAATAATCATTTATTTTCTCAAGAATCATTTTTGAAATCACATTCAAAGCCAATATGCATATGTGTCCGTAACTTACTCCACAGTATTGTTTTACTTAAGACACTTGTTAATTAACAAGACATCTACAGCTTACAGCTTACATCTTAGCAATGACCACAGCTATTGACTTTGCACAAGATAGAATAACAGTGTTTTGTAGGTTAACAATAAAGAAATAAAATAAAAGCATGAACTCCTGTTAAAAGAAAATATTCTAATAGGAAGACCAACATAAAGCAAAGTAAATAAAATAATACAAACCAAAAATAAGGGGATCCACATTTATGGAAAACAAAAGAAAAAGCAGGACAGGGGAACAGGAAGACATACGTTAAATTGCTTTGTTCAAGTTACTCAACAAGACTCTGTATAAACGGTATGAAGCACTAGTCTCAAAACCACCTGCTTTTAAGGCTCTTGGAATTCTGGCTCAATTCATTTATCTTGAATTATTAACAATACATTAGAAGGGTGAAGCTAAGCATAGAGGATGAAATAAACATATTCTTTGCAAAGTGTTCACAAGACAGAAACATCACAAGAAAAGAAAAAGAAGGCAGTTCTAACTCTCCCACTCAAAATGGATTAGCAAGTGAATCTGAAAAGAATGAGACGTGGAATGGATCAAGGAAGTAAATGAATGAAGTCAGACTCACAGACATTGCCTGGAAAGAAAACAGTGTGTAAGGTCAAAGCCACAGCAAGACACTCTCATAAGGATATCAGAGTACATGAGGGCATCACAAATCTACAGGGACAGAAGAAATACTGGATACAGAGGTCGACAGATATAGGAAGCAAGAGGGACACACTTTAGGGATTAAGATGCCATTAAAAGAGATTCAAGAAAGCAAAAATGTGTGTGATCAGAAAGAAGAAGTGGTGAAAGGTGTGAGGAAGGAAGCTATTATTGGAAAGAAAGCCACTTGGTCTGATTAAGGAACTCAGATTCTTACAGCTTGATATTTGCAGCTCTCAGGAAATTGACAGAACACCAACATAGAATTGATGGTGTTTAAGAAGGCAAGACTACAAAAAATACACACACACACACACACACACACACACACACACACACACACATACATACATATATATATATATATATATATATATATATATATATATATATAAAATCACAAAATATGGCATAAACAGATGACATACTCTCTTACAAATAATATTGGATTGCAAGGGTTATTAGACAGAAGCAATATGGAATTTGGATTAAGAAGAGAGGAAGAAGTTTCTGCAAATGACAAAGGGGAAGAAGACAAAGAACTTGAATGAAATGGTTTATTACAAGTGTAGTAAAATATGTACTGAATAAGCTGTATACCCCAGTATTGGAGTGCACTGTTATATTAAACAAGGTTAATGAATCACATAAGAAAAAGCAAATGTGAAAGGCAGGAAGCCCACAAGGTTAAAAGCTTTGTTATGCCACAGCAGCTTGGAAAACAACAGGAACACAAATAAAAAAGAAACTTGCTGAGATGGCAGGACGATAGAATACAAGAAGTTTGAACACTGCATCTGTGCAGGGCTGCACACTGGATAATGATTTGACTGCATTGCAGAGCAGAGGGAGGGAGGAGGGGACTATGCCTTAGTAGTAGTTTAGGAAATGGTGGTGCAGCTCAATAGAAAGATCTAGCATAAAGGAATTTATTGAATGCAGCACGTGGGGGGTGAAGGCAGAAATAGTACAAAGGAGAACGAATGGGGTGAAAGTAGCGACAGTGAAAGTAAAGAATAGTGGGGAAAGCGAATGTGCAATATGTCAAGGAAGCAACAGAACAATCATATGGACCATAGGTAATTAGGGTTACCACCTGTCCCACTTTATGAGGGACAGTCCCTTTTTGGCAGTTGTGTTCTGCAAAAAAGTTGAAAAAATGGCAAATGTCCTGAGATTTTAGGACAAAAATATTTCCAATTTTTTCTTTAATAGTTGCATAAAACAGTTATTTTGTATCTGAAACACCTAAATATTATATGAAACAGAATAATCAACTCAAATGCTAAAATAATAAACTTTTATTTTGGCAAAAAAACTTAAGTTCTGTCCTTTGTATTGGCCATGGGTATGTTTTGCCTTGTAAAATCTGACGTTTCTACAAAAAATGTCCCACTTTGGGCATTTGAAAAGGTGGCAACCGTATGTTCATGCTTTTAGCAAAGATAGCAGTGGCATCCATACCTCTCAATTTCTTTGCTCAACAGTTTTGGACAAAAGCAAATATAACAGATGACAAAGGTGTAAACCAGCTACAATTTTTAAATATTAATCTAATTCTGTAAAAATTCACTTGAAGAGCAGGTTTTGCATTAGCATGTGTTTTATGAACAGTAGGAAGCTATAATGCAAGCATTATTTACTGATTGTAATCATTAGTGCTTTACCAGAAATTCAAACATTTTCAGAGGAAAAGGGCAACAATATGAAACAGAATCGGGACATTCTGCAAAATTCTGGACAGTTGAAAGGTATGAGAACATCTATACTCAAATATTTTGAGGCATGGGAGTAGTTATCAAGCAAAGTTATGAAAGTAATGGGGGTCTATTTGGCAATAAAGAATACAACCAGAAGATGAGAAAGGACCTAACTGATAGCTTGGTAAATGGAGGAACATCTAGATAGAAAGAAACACACAGATAAGACAATAGAATGGCAAACATATTAAGTTAAGGGAGATTTCCTTCTTAGAGTCCATAAGATGGACAAGTATGAAACTCAAAACTTTATTTATGTTTTTATTTGCTTACTTATTTGCAATTTCTTAACCAGGAAAGTCCACTGGGCCATGCAGAGCCCTTTTTGGTGGAGGCCTGGGGAGAAAATCTCCTCTGTACAATAAAAGAACAATCAAAAATTATGTTCATTGGTAGTATTGCATTATTTAACAAAATTGTATAACAAAGTTAAATTCACACTCACTGCAAAGAAAATTATATACATTGGTAGAATAGATTATATAACAATAATGGATTACAAAGTAGAAAACACTTTTAGGATTTCAGTCGTTGAACAGCATTTCATATAGGTTTTATAGATAAAAACATAGCATAGAAGGTGGGAGCAGAGTATGTTATTAGAGATCGGTATTCTGGGGGGCAGAGTGCAGGAACAGTTCCCTGTGGAAGATAGGTAAGTTTGGAGAGAAGTTTTGAAGTGGGCAAGATTTTGGATTGTTCTGATAGCTAATGGAAGAGTATTTCAATTCTTGGCAAAGGAATAAGAGAAGAAAAGTTTGGGAGGAGGCAGGTTAGCTTTGTGAACCTGAAAAAGTTGCTGATTCTCAGATCTAAAGGGCATATTTGGGAGGTAGAAAGTGAAAACAGAACTAAGAGAAGCAGTGAGTTGCAGATAGTTGAGGTAGTTTGGAAATTCCAGCCATTTTAGGGAGAGAAGAGCAGTACAGTGATGGGAGCAGTTTTTGGAATTTGTTAAAAATTTTGCAAATTTATTAGAACAAGTCTCAAGCTTGGCTTTTAGAGAGGTTTGGAGGTTGGTAATTAGAGGGGTGCCATACTTTAGGGAAGGTAGTAAGTAAATACAGGCAAGTAAGTATTTGTTTGGAAGAGAGGCTAAGGAACTGGCTGTGCCTATTGAGCATTTCAAGTTTCTGATTTTTTTTTAATGTTTTGTTGCAGGTGAATATTATTTTTTTAATTTTTTAGTTTTTTTTTTTTATTTTAGTTGTTCATCTATGGTTACTCTCAGAAGTTGTGTGTGGTTGACAATTTCTATATGCTTACTCCCAGAAGTTGTGTGTGTTTGACAATTTCTATTGAGACTTATGGTTAAGGGCTAGATGCTTTTTAAATATCCAGGATTCAGTGGTGGAGGAAACTGTTTGAGTTGTGAGTTGGAGTTCAGAAATAGACTCAGCAGTGAAGATGATGGTAGAATCATCTGCATATTGGATAAGGGCCCCATTGGTAATGGATGCGTGGACTGGAAATTGTGAATGAAAATATTCAATAAGATGGAACTAAGTGTGGAGCCTTGACAAACTTCAGTAGGGGTGTGAAGAAAGGAAGAAATAGAATTTTGCTATTTGACGCCTGTTGTCTGCTTCCTACATAGCCTGAGAACTAATGAATAGTGGTGGGGGAGAGTCCAAAGTTGGAGAGTTGTGATAGAAGCAAAGGGCGGGAAACTGTATCAAATTCCTTTGAAAGATCATCCTACTCTCCCTCTCTTTTCTTTTCCCAATAAATACTCTAGGATATATACCTCCCAGAAATCCTATTGTTTAACTGACCAAAAATCTATAACTTTTACATGCCACACATTCCTATTTTCTATCATGTAAAATTGTTTTGTAATAACTTCTGCTGACTGTTATTTTTGTAATTATCATGTATTAATATTGATGCGATCTATGCTGGTATTACTACTGTATGTATGTACATGGAGCTTTTCTCTATGAGCATCCATTGAAAAAGAGCTCATACTGGCCCAATGGACTTTCCCAGTTAACAAACTACAAATAAAATAAATAAAGAAAGAATACGGTAGATACTGTTTTCCCATTATTATAGGATCTGTTAATAGTATCTAGGAAAGAAATAAGGGCAGTTGTAGTGTTGTGGTCAGGTCTGAACCCATGTTGTTTAGAAGACAGGAGGTGGTTCTGCACTAGATAGGGCATTAGCTGAAGGTGAATGCATTTTTCCAAGATCTTAGGGATAGGGTTCAGAATAGTGATAGGTCAAAAGTTGGACATTTCATAGTTTTTGCCACCTTTATGAAGAGGGCGAAAGAAATCTTTCTTCCATAATTTGGGCACATAGCATTCTTGGATGGATCAGTTGATTAGGATACTTATAGGGAAAGCAATGCCTTCAGCTGCAATTTTTAGAAATGTGGGTAAATTGTCAGGAACATTAGAGCAGGGTTTGAGTTTAAGGGGTAGTTTTTTAATAGTTGCAGTAGAAATAGGATTAATAGTGAAGTTGGGGTAGAATGGGGGCTAGGTTCAGGGGTAGAGGTGATGTTTGTAGAGATGGTGAAGGTGAGGGAGCTTTTGGTGAAGCAGTGTCATTTAGGCTGTCCTTGCTATGAGGGGAAGCTAGCAGCAATGTTGGCTATTGAGTTTATAAAGAATGAGTTAAAAGGAGATGCAATTTATGAGAAGGTTTTTCGAGGTGAGGGCAAGGATTGTTTTTTGTGGCAGGGTTCAGGAGAGAGAAGATGGAATTCCAGACTTTTGGGGGGGTTGTTTGTTGTTAGACTGCTATTTTGTGTAGTAAGCTTTTTTGTCATTATATACCAGCTTTTTTACTTGATTACAGAGCTGTTTAAAGTGTGTCAGGGTGTCCTAATTTTAGTTAGTTTGCTAATGTTTCCAGGTTTTATCTCTAAGGTACATCAGATTTTTAGTGGCCTTGGTTAGCCAAGGAACATAACTGGTTTTGACCTGTTTCATGCAGAGTGGTGCAAGACCATTTAGTGTGTCCAGGAATGTAGTATTGAAATAATCTACAACCTTGCCTAGTGGGAACGTTTTCAGTATGTGCCAGTGAATATTTTTAAGGATATCAGTAAAGATTAGAGGGTTTAAGTTAGTTAGGTTCTTTGTCTGTTGTACTGGTGTTGATTTTGGGTGGTTGAGGGGGAGTGGCAGATGTAGGTGGGGAGGTGGTTGCTCAGTGTGGTGCCTGCTTCAGATATTTTATTAGAGTGGGAGACGAGAATTCAGTCTAGGGTGGATCCTGCAGTGTTATCCTTGTTAGTTCTGTTAAGGGTGTTCATGAGCTGGATAAAGTTGAACAGGTTAATATTAAGGATATGGGAGGTGGAGTTCAGGTTTATCCAATTGATATTTACATCACCTAAGATAACAGTTTTGTTTTTAATGTTAGTAGAGATCCAGGCAAGAATATCTTCTAGTAGAGGGATATTGTTTCCTGGGGGGTTGTAGAGAGCTATGATACAAAGATTTTAGTTGTTATTGATCTTTATGAGAGCAACAGTAATTCCTGTATTTGCGAATTGTGGAATGGGATTAGTGTAAGATACTATCCAGAGTGAGTTAGGAAAGATTAGTGCCACTCCACCTCTTTTTTTGTTAGCAGTGTCAGACCTTATAGTTTGAAAGCATGGGGGGGGGGGAATTCAGAGGCTTTTATGTGTGGGTTTAAGCATACCTCGGTGATTGCCATAATGTCAGATTGATTGTGGGCAATCCAGGCATGAATATTGGAGATTTTGTTGCAACTACTTTGAATATTTATAGTTACCATATGAATGGATTTGTCTGAATTAGTTCCAAATGGAGGTGTGGACATATTAGTTGCAGTGCGGCCTGGATTGGGGTATATGTCTCCTGATAAAGGCAGAGTAGTGAAAGTAAATAAATTTAAGATAAAGGCTCTTGTTTTGTGGGGGTTTTGGAGTTGTATTGTTCAAAGGATTTGATAGTGCTGCCTGTTGGGGTTATGAGGACCCTATTTATGAGAGGAGCGATTTTTAGTTTGTACTGGAAAAGGGGGTTTATTAGATAAAGATTAGGAGATATGAAGGTGTAACTTGTAATGTATGGTGGATGTCGAGTGGAGGTGGTGGAATATTGAGGTGAGAAGGAGATGGGGTTCAGGGCAGTGAGATGTAATACTGGACAGAGGAGTATGGAGAGAACTGATAAGATTAGAAGGTGTGCATTCGGTGATTGTATTGTAAGGTATGTATGTGAGTAACAATGTTGAGTAGACTTATCTAAGTATAATAGTAATTGGTGGATAGTAAAAGGTGGATATTTTGATTGTGAGTGTTTGGAATGGAGTGTAGTGTTATTGGAGAAGTATGAGGTTGGTATGTGTTATGTTAGAGAGTTAGAAGGCAGAGGAAAGAATGTAGCAAAGGCTTTAATGGGAGAGGAAATAGGGGAGGAGTTTGGAGGGAAAAAGAAAGGTGAGGATTGGTAGGAGCTAAGTAGAGGGAGGAGATACTGATGTTTAAGTCTAGGTGTAGTGGGGGTGGTTGGGATTTAGGGGTAGCATAGGGAAATGGAGTGAGCCAGAGAGTTGCAAGGGCAAACAGAGCAGGTTGAAACCACAGGTCATGAGAGTGTGAGAAACAGAAGAGAAGGAAAAAAAATACAATCAATGAGGCTGGCAACATTGGCAGGTAAGTGTAGGGCTATACAGAGTACAGTAGGCAGAGAAAACAAATGCTGAAATGTTATGGGAGGGCTTGCAAGCAATGTGGTTGGTAGTCTGCACAAGTGTTGTCACTCTGGAGGCTAGGATAATAAAAGAAGGTTGATGTGCAGAACAGTAAATAGTGATGGGGGAGAGCAGAAGGGGTGGGGGTAGAGCTGTAGTTCAGCACGGTGGTGTGCAAGCAGCCTAAATAACAGCAGATATTTAGCAGGAAAATGACCAAGATATGAAACATACAGTATGATAGTTACCATAGTGTTGGACCACTGAGTATATAGTAGGTATTTTTTTTTATTTTGTTTGCTTGTGCAGAATGTTGCTAAGACTTGTTGTCAGCTTTGGTGAATTGGCAGGTCGAGTAACCTAAAACAGGGTGGAAGGAGAGAAAAGTTACATGAGAGAGGCCTCCAGGCAATAGAAGCTTTACATTTTATCAGGGAGAGGCAGTAGGAGGGAAAGGATAGAGATTGCAGGGGTAGATAGAATGGTATGTAGTAGGGAAGTGTTGAGTGAATGAAGATGATAGGCACAGTGATCGTGAATACAGTGTGGGTGGTAGTCCACTATGAGCAGTAATGCAGGACATGTATCCTTAGCTTACTACACCAACTCTTTTCCGGATTTCACCAATATTACTCTAGATAGATTGTACTGTTTTGCACCACTACTCTGAATATTGCACATTGTGCTGTGATTTTGTTACAGTGTGCATGTTCTTGTTTAATGATATGTCATCCGTGGCATGTTTCTCCTTGGATATATTCTGAAAATGGACTAGGCCCAGATGGAATACAATATTCTGATTTTGAAATGCAAGTTACATACTATTTCAAGGCTTCTGTTGTATAGCATAGGGACTTGGGCAGTATGGGATAAGGTATGTACAAGGTCACATTATTTAAATACATGGCCTTACTCTATGGATATAGGTCACATATCAAAAAGCTGTTCCTCATGCATTTTGTTCATATTTCCAACTCCTGCCTTTTTCAGTGAGTGCAGCGGCGCCCTTGATCATAGCCTAAATACTTTTTTCTCTAGAAAGTGGAGAACTGTTCACTAAAGAGATGCATTAATGTATTATTGCCCATTTTGAATGTGATACAAATAAATTAAAAATAATACCATGATGCATTATCATTTCTGAATTCAACATGGGGGTAGTCAATAAATAAATAAATGAATAAAACTACTATCATTTAATTTTCCCACTCGGAAAAGTCATACTACATTTAACTTATTCATGGCCTGATATTTTTTTTAGCTTTTTAAATTGATCTGCATGAAACAGAAATATAATGATTAGGATTTCTATGAACATTGCCGAGCCTGAACAATCTGCATATTTTCACAGTTCTGAACCAACATGAAATGCTCACTGTCACTGCTGTGACAACTCTGAATACAGCAAAAAAAAAAGGCAGCAGGAGATGCATTCTTTGAAATGAATACATGCTTTATGTCGAATGAACAGTTCTACTCCTGTTACTACCCTTATTATAGTGTTTGATCATTGCAATAAATAACACAAGAAATAAAATATAATTAACAGAAGCGTAATTTAAGAGCTAATGTGCCTCTACAAGCATCTTTTGTCATCTAGGGCATGTTTTCCTAAAACACGTGTTTTTATTGCACTATTAATGTAGCTGTCTTGTACAAAAGAAAACACACTGAAAAAGTCATGATAATGATAACAGCACAGATTGAACTAGATCATTGTTTATATCTGATTTTTATAATGCAGGCTTGTTTAGGTTATGTTATCATCTGCAAAGGAGACATACAAAACCACAGATATTTGTACCCTTTTTGTGATATGACAGTTCCGTATTGGTTTCTTTTCAGCCAAATGAACATAAAACTGAAGTTAGCTATTGCAATTCATGGAAATTAGTTATGCAGGAATCATACTACTTGTATGCGATTTACTCAAATGAGGAGGAAGTTGATTGGCTCTGACGTTGCATTTATCGTTAGGTAATGGTTCCAATGCCAAGAGAATTTGTTGTGATACAGCTCTGGCCGTTTATATTCTGCATGATACACACTGCTAGGATAGTGCCATTTGTATGCCTTACTTTCGGCCTTGTATGACAGAAACGATGATAAATATCAGCTCTTTTAGGGATCTAGAGAAGCTTGCCCCTATGGTATGGTGGCTGCAACATTCTCTTTTGAAAAGTAGGTGGAAAAGGTTGTAAAGATACATTTACAGAATTCGTAAAACGTGCATTTCGTCTTAAGATGACAAGAGGTCTGGCTTAAATTACGGTTGCATTGCAGTAATTTATTACCAAGTGATATGATTCTTTTGATAAAGACAGAATGTTTTCTTACCTACTTACTGCAATGATTTGCTTATCAGGGCATAATACAGAATTTTGAGTTACCTTTCTTCTATTGTATAATGTTAGTGTGACTCGTAGGTTTCTCTTATGAAAATTAAACTGTTTTCCTAGAGAACAAATTAGCAGTGGATGACATAAATTATTCACAACTCAAAATGAAGTAGAAGGAACCCAGATGAATTTGCAGGGACACTGTCAACTGATAGAAAATATATGAGCTGTTTCTGAATCACCTTTCTGCAGTGAAAACATATGAGTTGTGGGAGGGATAGACTTCCTAATGAAGGCACAGGTCAGGGGTTGAATGCATTTTGCTGCCAAGCTTTCATGATCTAAGATGCTTATAAATCTCTAATATGTATGGCCTTACGTCTGAAGTGATATCCTTTGGAACTGCGTCCAAGTTTAGACTTCCACATGTAATTACCGCTCTACCAATATCTAGTTCTGGGCATCAATTACACAGATATAGGTGGCTGTTAATCCTGTATAGAATAAATGACCTACACATTCATAGCTGGTGAACATTTAGTGCACCCTTTTTTTCATTCACATTGTTTTAGCTGTACATATCTGGCCAGGTTTAATAGTGAAATACTTTTAAAGAAGGACATTAAACTGTTCAAAAAGACAGAAGCATACATGTACTTCAAGGCTGTATAACAATATTGTTTTGCAAAAAGTGGAATAACAATGTATATTTTCAAGATGAAAAGTCAAATAAGTTCTGCGAGCATACATTCCATATTAACGTGTTTAATTCCGTTCCTCATTTTTTGCCTGTTAGAATATTATATTTAGAAGCGCATTTGCCTTTTAACCAGAAGGTGTTGGGTGCTAGTGCAGTGACTGAGGTAAGCAGTGTTCTACATAAATGCAGTGCAAAGCCAGTTCTGTCACAGTGCAGCATGCTGCCCTTCAGGTCAAACATTACATGTGCATACCTTCTACTAATTTTCATAGTACTGCTATCCAGACGGAAGTATAATCTCAAAGTAATACTCAAAAACTGAATGCTTATATGTTACCATCATTGAAAGGTTATTTGCTGTCACCTAATCCTATATGCTTCTCTTTATATAAAACTGTTGCATTATATTCCTATATAGTTAAACTCTGATGGTGTGTGTGTGTGTGTGTGTGTGTGTGTGTGTGTGTGTGTGTGTGTGTGTGTGTGTGTGTGTGTGTGTGTGTGTGTGTGCGTGTGTGTGTGTGTGTGTGTGTGTGTGTGTGTGTATGTGTGTGTGTGTGTGTGTGTGTGTGTGTCAGTTTGCCTGTCTTTCTGAAAGTCTGTCCATTTGTCTGGTTATGCTGTGCATTTGAATGTCTGAGTACTTCTTGTGACTGACTGTGTGCTTTGAATACATTTAGAAATTATGAAATTATACAGATTTGCCCTGCTGATAAGGGTGGAGCTATTGTTATCTTTGACCGACAAAGATATGATGATAAAATGTTTGTGATGTTATCTGGCAGCAACGTTTATCTTGTTATTACAGCACTGGCAGTGTGGAGAATTGTCAGCATGTTAAAGATGAACTCTGTAACATGTTGATGAACAGGATGATGGACCTTGAGATATATGAATATTTTATTGTAGAGCACCCTCTGCTGCCAGTGATTGATGGCTTACCTAAGGTGCAAAAAGATGCTGATGATCCCCCACTCCAACCGATTGTCTCGGGAAGTGGCTTCTTAATCAGCCAATTTCCATTTTTGTTGAGCACAAACTTAGAACGATAGTGGATGGGATTCCATTTTCTGGAGACTTTATTTGAATTTAATGTTAACCATCATATATCTAACTCTCTTGATGTTAATACTTTATTTACTGTTATTTCTAATTGGGAAGGCGTGGAAGCAGTGAAAATGTTTTTACATAAGCGCAGTCAGTATTCAAATGACATGATTTTTTTTTATTTGTGCATTGTTGGATCTTATTCTAGAAAACAATGCTTTTTTTTAATGAATGTATTTATCTGCAGAAGGTTGGGGTGGCTTTGGGCACTTCTGGTGCTAATAGCTACGCCAACCTTGTTATGGCTTGTTGGGAGGAAGAATTTGTTTTTAATGAGCATGCTTTTTCATCATATTTGGAATATTTCAAAAGATTTGTGGATGATATCTTCCTGTTCAGTGATGGTCCTACTTGTTTATTAGATCAATTTATTTTATACTTTGAGAGTGTCACAAATTATCTTAGGTTCACTAAACATGTGGTTTTTGATGCTATTCATTTTTTAGATGTCCATTTATATAAATGTGAAATGGATATGTTAAAGACGAGTGTCTATAGGAAGTCACGTAGAAGGAATACCCTTCTGCATTGTACAGGTATGCACCCTGGATGTGTGTTTAATAATATTGTTAGGGGTCAAGCTTTTAGAATGCCGAGGCTGCATACTGATTATAGTTTGTTTCATCAAGCTTTTGATGATTTACATCATGAACTCGTGGATAGAGGATATTTGGAATATAATTTTACTTGTACACGTGATGCTATGTTAGAAGCTAGAAAGAATTCTGCTAAGCCATATTTTTCTAATACCTTACATAATGTACGGCCCAAGAGGAATGTAATAAGAGATAATAGAGTTAGACCTGTATTGACCTGTAGCAGTGATGCCAACAAGATATGTGGTATTATACGTAAGAACTGGCCGATTCTTGTATCAGATGAGAAGATAAGTAAAATTGCTGGCCCTAAATCAAAGTTTTGTTTTAAGAATAGTTTGTCTCTTAAGAGACAACTATGGTATCATTGTTGTAAGAATTCTGCACACGTTTCTAATAGGAAGGGTGCATATCCATGTTGTGGATGCATGGCCTGTTCATTTATTTCTGATTGTAAAGTATTTGTTCATCCAGTAAATGGTTTTATATTTACTCCAAGGTTTTATGCTGATTGTTCTACATGCAGCCTTGTTTATCTGGCTTTCTGTAATAAATGTTGTTGTTTCTATGTGGGGAAGACCTGTAGGTCTTTGAGGGAACGTCTTTTGGAACATATTGGATATATAAGAAAGAAGGATGTTACCAGTGCCTTATATGTGGCTGAATTTAATGATCATAGTTTTAGTTTTTTTAGTATCGCAAAATCTAATTAATACTATTAGAAGAGGTGATTTACCTAATAAAGTTTAAAAGGTTAAGAGTAAATGGATTACTACCTTACAGGCACACAGGTTTCCTGGCCTGAATGGTAGTATACCTTTAAAACCTCTATTGAAAAATCGTAAATTGTTACATTAATTGTGTAATTGATTGAATGTTAATGAGTTGTATTATTTAATGGCTCTGCATTTTAGTATATTTTGTCTGATGAAGTGCTTGTTTTTGAGCAAGAATGCTCTTACATTATAATAAATTATTTTATATATTTCATTTTTATTGTTTCAGCCATGCTTGGTCTTTGGTATATACTTTTTAGTTTGGTTAAGGTTCAATAAATACCCAGAACCAAGAAAGGGTTAAGCACTGCTCCTGTTTCATAGCACATGTGGGATAAAAGGATATGAGTGAATTACTTAATAAGAGAATAACTAGCATTAAAAGAAAACTCATGTGAAAGAAGACTTAATAAAAAGACATGCAAGTCTTGTCTTTTCAATGCCAGGATGCTTTTGATGGGACACCCAATATTTAGAGCAGGTTTATTACAAGCATTGAGTCTTATTCACCATCTAAAATCTCTTTTTGCTAAGCATGCTAGTTTGCTTCTATCAATGGGTCCGTTCATGATTGTTTTCCAATATATGGAATTTAAGGGAGTGTTTTTCCAATACATTCCTTTGGACCTTACATTTTATGTCTGAGAAGTGCTGAGAAATTTGAATCACCAGTTTGTTTACAATTTTGGCACATAGAATGCTTCACATTTTGTTAAGTGGACCATATAGATAACAACTCAGTGCTGCAGTCTGCTCTTCATTTGCTGAAATATTTCTTCCTTGTATTAGGGTATACAAAGAGAGTAGAGTTGCTCATGTGTGTACAGAATGAGCAGTTCAGGAATTTGCATTTGAAAGTTTAATTTATGCCAGTATCATTCAAGTCTGTCTTTGAGCAGGATTCAAGGAATCCCTCACACTTTTGCCTCTTTTAAATATGAATTGGTACCAGGATCCAAGGAATCCCTCACACTTTTGCCTCTTTTAAATATGAACTGGTGCCAGAATCCAAGGAATCCCTCACACATTTGCTTCTTTTAAATATGAACTGGTGCCAGGATCTAAGGAATTCCTTCCTCACATGTTTGCTTCTTTTAAAGATGAACTGGGGGCTTGGTGTCAATTTCTTTTGAATGTTTTTATTGCCATTGATGGTGACCCATTTCTCTTTCATGATTTTACATATATGCAGTGGTCTATGGCAAAGATTATAGGGTCATAGGGTCATACTAAGCTAACTGCTCTTGTGAGCCATTGTAAGCCTAGCCAATTATCCCTTGTGAGACTCAAACTTTGCACCCTGTGTTTGTAAAGGAAACACCTTAACCATTAGGCCACCCTCCCAACCCTCAAAATAACCAGCCTTTGCAGGATGTGAACCAGGACCCTGTACATTATAGTCACAGTAGTTAACCACTAAGCCATCGCAGCATTCATTATGGTCATGTTGTACTTCCTTGATACTTAGAGAAGCTCATTTTGCTACACAGTAGTCATTTTGAAGGTTCAAAACTTGTCAGGTTTCTTTGGAATTGTATGTCCCTAATAGGGTCTAGTAAGGAATGCAATAGCCTTGCTTCAAAACCTTTAGCAAGAAAATCCTTTCCAAGATTCTTAAGATTAATCAGGAACTCATTTAGCTCTTTTGACACTTTAACAATACACATTTCTTGTGATTTGATCATGTTTCTTTTTATATTTTGATGGTGCATGCTGTTAGCATGTAGAAACATGTTGACCCTTGTTGGTTTTTGAATAGGTTATTGGACAAGTCTCCATTCATCTGTCTTTACAATACTCTTTTGCTGATAGTTAGATCAAGGAAATGTACAACATTTTTACAATGGTGGATAGCAAATTTCAGGAAATGTGTGGATCTGTAGAAGTCAATTAGCTCTGTTTCGGTCCCTGTCCATGCAATAAACATGTTATTGATAAGACAGAAATAGCATTCAATGAATTGCTGGTATGTAGAATTGCAGAGTTTTCAGTTTCTCACTTATCCAGTGCTACATTGGATAAACTTGAGGCTACTGCTGTCCCAATGAAATCCCCAGGGTTTGTAGACAGTACTTTCCATTGAATGTAGAGTAGCTGTTGCTCAGTAAATCTTGGACACATATGCTGTTTATCTTCTGCATGAAATCAAGAGTGTCCAACAAAAAAGACTTTGTGCTAGCTGCTTGGGGTTTTATATGTGAATGAATCCCTAAGAATGATGGTATCTTATGTTGATAGATCACAATGAATTCAAGCAGATTATTGCCTATAAGGTCTAAGTCATGCATAATTTCTAACAGCCCTTGAATATATTCATAAGCTTATTGCATGATACCATGATCCACTTTCCTGCAAAAATTGTGGATAGCCTAACATTCCTTCAGTTTTATTATTGTAAATTTTTGTGTCTGTTATCAAAATGCCACCTCCCTCATCTTTCAGTACTCTTTAGTTTATCATATGCATATCTGCTTACCAGATGAATGCAATAAATTAAACTGTTAAATATTTTATTTAGAGTCCTTCATGGCCACTAAATATTAATGGGGCTTTCATTTGAAGATGTCATATATGCATTCATTTGAGGGATTAAGTTGGCATGTGATGTAGTTGTCTCTTTGGAAAGCATCCCAGAAATTTTTTGAGAAATCATAAATATGGAGGTGATTTTTTTCTTTGTTTTTAATAAAGCAAGTGAAAATGAAAGAGCGTGATATTCATAAGTGTACTGATTTATTCAACATTAAGTGAAGATATTTACCTGTCTGTATGTTCAAAACTGAGTCAGGTAGCTGATCTAAAATGTGTGTTTACTTTCAACAAAGCTGGTTCCCAGTTCCACACATAGCATGCAGCTATATGCCAGACAGAATTTTGCAGAGAGTAAAGTTTATGGCCTCAGCAAAATGGTCATCTCTGAAGAAGAACAGATCACCAGCGAAAGCTTACAACTGCAACTGTTCCAACTGTTCAGTATCAGTGTGATGTTATAATGGGCGAATAATAAGGGTCCCTGCAATGCTTTGTATAATATCATCTCAGCAGAGGGAAAGGGAAGAACCCTGAACCTTCACCTTGTTCATTCACGGGGTGGTCCGACAATCGACAATGTAGCTACTTCAGGCAGTAATAATCTGTTCCATTTTTATACAGCTCAGAAATCAAAAGGGGGTCAGGAAAATGAATCAATTCATTGCATAAGCTTACAGAAATGTCTGAAATAGCATTTGCCTATACCTGTACAGATGGTGATTCCTTTATATCTCTGTAGTTAGTGCTGGTGAATGGAATCTTCCTCTTTCATACAGTTCAGCAAATAGGAAATTACACAATTCCTGAGTGTTATGGGTATAGCTGATGTGATGATGTCTATTGACAAGATGCAAGGATATTAGTCTGAATCACTTTTGTAAACACCTTTGGACCTTTTAGGCACTTATATATAGTAAGTGCATATGTTTCATCAACTTTTCTTTTCAGAAAAGCATTTTTTGAGGTAGTTATATAGCTATACATTTACTGCTCCTGGAACCTGAGCTTTTCCATCAATAAGGCATCCCACTTCAGTGATGGGTTCAAAGGGCACTACGTTGTGTCCAAGCACCAGTTGTTATCCATTGCCTGCCTGATGTTTGACTGCCGTTCTACACTGCTTCCCTGTTCCGAGTTATTCTGACACAAATTCTCCCATGTATTTTTAATCCACCAGTCCTCCCCTTATACTTCCCCTCACTTCTGAAGATAAGGTAGCCTTGGTCTACCATTTCCCTGTCCCATTTGTTCTACTGATCAAGTCTCTATGACCCAGGCAATTGTTGTCTTGTGAGAATCTCCGATGGCCTCCAATTTCTCAATTTTTCTAGTGTTCCTCATATTTTGTATCATCTTTCAAGACCCCCGTTTTTAATACCTCACCTTTATTTCTTACATCTTACCCTTCTACACAACCTTTATACTTTCTTCTTGTTTTTCATCCATCTCACACAGTGGCATGAAATGTAAAGGTCACAGGTCACTTTACCAAGAGTTAAAATGTAACACTTCTACAGCAGTGAAAGTTGAAACATATATAACAGCAGTTTTATTATTTGTTTCTTTAAAAAAAAAAACATACTGCTTGTGAAAGGCACCATACTCAAAAAGTTTGACATTATACTAAATTTATATGATATGATATAAAAGCTATCTCCGTGACTAATTTCAGCTGAAACACAGGGTGCTTTGATATTATTAGTGTCTTGTTGAAAAACTGCAAAGTACATGACTGGGTGTTATAGAAATCAGAGCTTAGAAGTGTAAAAGTAAGTATAGTGATAACTGGAATCAAACACATTTGCAGACTGCATTATGTTATACAGTAAAACTAAACATTTGCTATCTTACCCACTAAAATGTGCCAGCAGTTATCTAGAATACAATCAAGTTGCAAGAAAGTGATAACTCTTCATATGGGTTTTGCAACAAAACAGAATGGAAACCTGTTGATCGGTTGGTTCACAGTCACAGCTCATCTAAACAATATGTTTTTAAGTGAAGTTTTCTCCATGTTGCTACTGTTATGTGACAATGCAGCTCATTTATAGGAATTGGAAGGATGTGTGGGGGAGTTGCAGATTTTCACTTTTAGGAAAACTTGTAATTTCAATGAACGTCAGACAAAATGACTGCTATGTGACATGCACACATTCATATATATTTAGATGTATGTCTACATATACAAGGATGCATGCATATATGCATATTTTCATACATACAAGGGAAGCATGTTTCACTGACAGATCTGCTTCTTAAATATATCAGATACAAGGAATACACTACCAAATGTCATGTCCACTATTGAATATTGAAAGTGAGGCAGGATTATTGTGATTTAAGCTACTGGTAGTCTTTAAGGACAGCCAGATATGTTTGCAAGTGTCTCAAGAGGGTACCTTCCAAAAATGCAGAAAATTAGATTAATAAAAGACAATACTGTGGTAAGAAGCAGAAACATAGCCAGAAATTCTAGATTGCTGACTCTCACCTCTAAGGTTTTTATAGCTCATAAATACGGAACTGAAGTTTTAGAAATACTCTGAAATGACTGCAACAGAATCTCTTAGAGACCTAAAAATATAACAAATGCACATGCACTACTCTAAAGATGATTTACTTTGCTGTTCACCTGAAGCATTTTAGTTTAGGAATGACAGAAAGTAAGCAAAGACAAACCTCTTACCATTGTCTAGCTCCTCTAGGGGAGACTGCTGTGATTACCTTAAAATGTTACAAAAATCCTCATATCTCAGGATGGCTAGATACAATACCTGTTATCTTTAGGGACACTAATCAGCATAACATTATAGAAATGATACTAAGTATAATGGAAGAATAGGCTTTACATATTGTTTTGCGGAAGCCAGGGTAGTTGATAAGAAGACAGGAACAGAGGACATTTTCAATTTGATTTTAATCTGAAAAGCAGAAAATGTCCATAACTCAAGCCATTTGGCCAAAAACCTGAATGACCACTGGCAAACAAACCTTATATGTAACCAATGTAGCCTCTTAAAGCAATGGTGCCCCTAATGGATCTACTTTGAAACATAGAACTTTCATCTAACTGAACCTTAATTTGCCAAAATGAAAACATTGAACCCTCTATTTGCTGAACAGCAAATTTTACAAAGAGTAAGTAAAGACTTGGCCAACATTAAAGTGAAAAACACAGTGCAGTATGTAAACCCTCCTAAGTTGGGGACATTGCCCCTCACACAATCACTCGTCCCCCAACTAAATTTAACAACTCTGTGATAGCACAGTGGGGAAAAGGGCAAAGATCACCAATGTTTGCCAACTGTTTACATACCCTTTGAAATGTTACCATTCTGCAAATAAAAGGTTTGATATTCTTGTCTCGGCAAAGTAAGGTTCATTTATATGAATGGTTGATGTTCCGAAGGGGATTCCCCCCAACTAGGTTGAATGGTCCGATATAAACTATTTTTCAGTAGTAAAACAGCCCTGCATAAAGCTGTCTTGTACTACTATAGTTGACCTACATGAACAGTTTCTCAGCTCAACTTCAGAGATTTTAATATTGTCCCTATCAACATGCTAAAAGATATGCATCCTCTAAGCTGATTAAAAATTAATCAACAAAATCATAAAACAAGCTGTAGCTGTTGTGGTTAAAGTCAAGAGAACCCGAAACACAACATGAGATGAGAGAAGTAAAAACATTCACTACTCTTTGACAAATATAACATATGATGATTTCACAGAAGAAGTGAAACTACTGCATTGCTATGAAATAAAACATCATAAAATACCCACAAATTTTGAATGATGTAAATTGCCTGCTTGTCTAATCTTGTTAAGCAATAAGGTAGCCACAAATTGCATTTCATTCCATTTCATGTCTTATCATTATATCATTGTTTACTTAAATAGTGGAAAAACTTGCTTGCATTGCTCCTCTCATGATGCTTTTGATGTATATTGTCATTATTATAAATTGAAATGTTTTCACAAGAATTATCCCTTTAGTTGTTTTCCTGAGCGCTTGTTTTATTTTTGTTGCATTCTCTCAGCTGTAATTGGTCACCTCACCTTTTATGCTTCTTTCTGTCATCAGCTAGTTTGACTAGACAAAGTTTGTCTTCACTGAGCCATGCCTTCCCATGCCATGAATATGCTTCCATGCCACTAGCATGTCCCCATGCCACTTACATCTCTCCATGCCACTAACATCTTTCCACTTTCCTGTACAGTTCTCTGCTGCTTCTTTCATTGGGTCTAATTTCTCATCATTTTCAGATTGACAAGTAATGCTCATCTATTCTTCCACTCCTTCATGTGCCTTTAGTATAGCATGTAATCTGCAAGCTCTCTGATCCTTGATTACTTCCATTGTCTCTTCTTTGTGGGGCAGAAAACTTTCCTTCTTACCACCATCTCATTCCCCCTCCTCTATAATCCCTGTATTATCTGGTCTCATCATAATTTCGCCAGTGATCTATCACCCTTTAGGACATATGGCACCACTGATGAAGTTTCCTTAATCAGAGAGAGGCTTTAATCTATCACTTCCATTGGAACCACCTGGATAGGTTCTTAACATGTTATCATTTTCTTTTGTTTTTCTTGGTCATTACATTTGCATACATATAATAGGGAGATATAATACAAATACCTAAATTTCCACACAAACCAATAATGAACCATAAAAAGAACAGCTTGGAGGGATAGTAAATCTCACAGAAGATACTACTTCTCTGGAGCAGACTCCCCATCCAAATAAAATAAAGTTCATCCCTGTCCAAATTCAATCACCACTAGATCTATGTTTGGAAAACAGAAAATTTACCACTGGACTACCCTCTGTACTACTAATGGGCAAAGCCAGCTCCTAAATGTATTATTCTATGCAGGGGTCTCCTCAAATTATCTATGGTAAAATCCCAATTATTATGATTAGGTGTAATATATAATTACAGACTATGGGACGGGAAATTCCAGTCTTTAATCAAATGGGAAAGGTAAATTTGAGCAAAAAAAGATAAAGTGGCTAGACATAAAATGGCACACAAGGGTAGCCAGCCCATTACATACCTTTGAACCTATGAAACTAGATCCATTACCCTTTTTCCTATTCAAACAGTCCTCCATCTATTAGAAAGTAAACTTATGCTGACATACTTCAAACAAACATTTCTATTTTCCTTGTACATTGTAGTTTGCTATCTGTGCTTCTTTTAACTGTAAGTCTGTTATTCCTATAGGCATGCAGGCTGTACTGAATATATTCCAGTCTTAGGTATTCATAACTTTATATACCGATTTAGCATATTTTTTTCAGACTTTAAACTAGGCCCATTAAAACCTATAATTTATTTATTTTTATTTTTTCATAAAATTAACTAGACCTCTTGAAAATATTTAGGCATATCATTCAGTCACATATCTGATGTCTTTGAATGATTTTCAAAGTTATCTGTTTTTTTTTCTTTCAACCTTTCCATCTCCACCTTAAACTCAGCTGTTATTCTTTCATATTTTCTGAAGAAGTCCAGGGATTTACTCTCTCTCTCTCACTCTCTCTATCTTTCTCCCTTCTGATTTTACTCATCTGATCTTTTTTATATGGCATCCCACCCATGCCTGCAGTGTTTTAGTCATCATAGTTAATGTATCAAGCATGAAGAATAGTTTGTTGATCTTTGCATTAACTCCATTACTGTTCCATCATTCGGGAAATGACAAAGTCAAATGTTTTATAAATAAAAAGCATTTGTATCATTAATTCTTTGCTTACGTTCAAACTGTGGTCCAGATTATATGGCTAACTTTTAACAGCTTAGCCATATCCCCATATACATACCTTTGTATATAAAGTGGTATCTTACATTTTAAAAAAAACAGTAACTGGCAAAGTGCATTTATGCTGATTTATTTTTGAAGCACTGTAAAAAAACATGTTTTAATGTCTACTTTTATTGTTCCATATATTAAAAACTAAATATATTTCCCTTAGCTGCATACAGTTATCAAAAAAAAATTACGTGTGTGTGTGTGTGTGTGTGTGTGTGTGTGTGTGTGTGTGTGTGTGTGTGTGTATATATATATATATATATATATATATATATATATATATACATACATATAGACACACATATAGAGACACACATACATATATATATATATATATATATATATATATATTTTTTTTTTTTTTAAAGAGAAGGTGCTATTATCTATGAATGGTGTACGAAATGATATTTTACGATTTGCAAGCCTTGCTAACTGCAACATTTGTCTTTAAAAAGAAGTATATGTTGGGAGAAAAGGAACATTTATCTTATTAAAGCACTTCCCTTACTGCCTGCAGACGTTGGAGAGTTTGAAGTGAAGAGAGCTCCCCAAGGACATCATTTGCTTTGTATCTCAGACATCTTGAGCCCCCTTCCCATGCTGTTTCTTACCTGGCCCTGAAAGCGACCTGATCTCATTACCAGCTGCTGATAACTGAAAGTGGTGGTGTGACAAAGCAGTGTTTGGACAGAACAAAAACAGGTGTGGGTAGTACTTCAGGGTTTCACTTCAGACTACAGGAGACAAATGCATACCAAAAAATGAGCCTTTCTTCCTGTGCAGCTTTGGTACTAAGGCATGGGGCATCAGTGTTTGGCTTCTAAAGAAACTTTGAATACAAAAGGCTTTGATTCTGATCTCTTTCAACGTTTGCTACTGTGTTGTTCTGTATGTGGTTCATGTATATAAAGGAAAAGGTTAAAGGGTATCAGAAACAGAATACAATGTTGTTACTGTAGTCTGTATAAAACAATGCTTTAATCATTTGCTGACATTTTATGTATTTTAGAGCAAGCAGTATTCAGTTAATACTACATTTATAGAATGATTATCATGAGTAATTTTGCATAGCTATAAAATGGATCTTTCATTATAAAGAGAGCAGTTATTTAAACTGCATACCGTGACAGTAATATATCTTGTTTTTTTCTCAGCACTGTCTTTGTATTAGTATATGCCATTCTTTACTCCATGGCTTTTCTTTGTTGTTCTTATTTCAAACATCTTAGAGGGGCTTCAGAATATTACTACCACTAAGAAGGCATAGTTTTATTCTAATATAGCTTCTTAAAAGATATTTGGAAGCCAAAACCATCAAGTAATTATCAAAACAGAATAATACATTTTTGCAGTAAATTCCCGAGTTTCATGATGCTTCTTCTTACAGGAGTAATCTCGTCTGATAGACATATTTACATCTAGCTTGGAGGACAACTGTCAGATTATCATACTTTATGTGTATACCATTACTTATGTTCATCATTTTTCAGAAACATCATGATATTGTCTTTTGGACTTGTAATATCAAAAGTGAACATAAAATATCATTATCAGTAGAATTTACCTATTTTTTCAAGGCTTAAATGCTGGATATACCATTATGTTCCATTAATGAAATACTGTTATCTAACACTGATGTACACTTACTGGACAAGATTTTATGCCTAATTATTAATGGCACACAATATCTATAAAATTGATGGACCAGTCCAGCTGTAGGATATTTTATTTATTTGCCTGCATGATAACTGGATGAAGGAGCTTATCCATCATGGACTACTTTAACCATAATCACAGCAGGAGGCAGAGATAAAAAAATATTACTGGAATAACACTGAGATGCCCCATTACAGTCTTTGCAGGAAACTGGCTATAGAAAGTGGAGACTACGCATTAGTGGAGCATTGCTTTGAAAAGTAATTTATTCACACAGACCTCCAGGTCGAATACTCTTGTCAGAGTATGGGCAGTAGCTATATTATTATTATTATTATTATTTATATATTCTCAGTTAAAATATGCAGGGTTTACCAGATATTCTATTTTAGGTGCATATTTGTCTGATATATATGTATGTATATAGTAATATAATATTATAAATATTAAAATTAGATGATACAAAACCATTAGTTTGAACACTACAGATGTAGTAATCTCTCCTAATTTTTTTATACAGAGAATAAACAAATTATAATGCAAATCAGAACTGTAGTATTTCATGGTTTCCCTTTAAATTACAAGAATGTCAATATGTACATTTAACAGGGAGTCAGACAGCACTTAAGAGCAAGATGATTGACAGATACATCAAACTAAAACAGAGCTAGAAAGTCATCTAATAAGTGTACTAGATAGGTTTGTAGAAGAAACGAGTTCTGTTTGCATCATGGGTTGTATTAACATTGCAGTAACAGCAAAACTTAATCCTTAAGTAGGATATCAGAAAACATTATAAATCTTAGGGTAAAGCCGGGGTGGGTGGCCAAGTTCTAGCGGTTTAAGGAAGAAAAGACTGATGGGTCCTCTAGTAACAAGTTAGGATGACAACAGAGACCATTTATTCCAGTAGTCAGGGTAGGTTTACTGTGTCAGTGCTTAGACTTCACTTTCTAGCTAGTGGAGAGATAGAAGTTGAGGAAATAGCTCTGCAATAAAGCACACAAGACCAAGTCTGATGACTCCATTAATGGAATATATAAGACCATTATGAAGCCAAGCAGTGATTTTCTTTTAAGGCAGAGATTGTATTAGCATACTTTTAGGAAGGCTGTTAAATCCAGAAAGATGACTTTCTGAGGCTCTACTCAGTAAAAAAAGATCACATTCTGTTCTGTGAAATAATCCACATGTAGTAATGGTAAACCTACAGAAAGCTAAAAAAATACATTATAATTAATGCTGAATCACATCACTCATTAATATATCTTGTTAAATTCTTTTATTGCCGTTCCAGTCACATAAAGATCTTTTCTCCTTCTGTGCACAACCCTTTACAAACTTAATTTCACACTGTGTTCCCTTTTTTGTTAGCTGTTTATTTGCAGCCATTTTGAGTGGGTGGGGGTTGGCCTGGGTATTGGTTGATAATGGTTGTCATACCTCTTCACTATCCCAGCTAAAAATATATTAGGCAAACAGACAAGCAAGCAAACGATAAATAAATAAATACTGACTGCATTTAGGTCTTTGAGTATAAACTGGGGTATGATATGTAGGATTTATCTTCAGCAAGTGAGATACAGTTTTCAATCAATATATTGTCTGAAATGAGGCACAGTGATGCACTTAACTGGTGTATTTAAATATATATGTATATATATATATATATATATATATATATATATATATATATATATATATACTTAGTATTGTTTGAACAAACCATTCAGTAGAAGTGAAATGAAACTGATTTTTTTTCTGCATAATGTTTGTATAAGTAGTATAATTTCTATTGTTGTTTCCTACCAAATGAATATGACTTTTTTATTTAGCATTTTGCTACTCTTTATTTTACGTGATCAGTATTATAGTTTTGAACTAATGAGAAATTTGCAGAAATGGGCAATACACATTTTCAGTAAAGTAATACTCCTTTGATAAATCATAAAATGGATGTTTTGTACTATGATTTCTCCCTAAAACTGCACCTTCCTTGCTATCTTTTAGTGCTATGCATTTCTGCTTGTTGCCACTAGGCCTCATATACCATATCACCTGCCTGTGATAGAGATGGATTTGGATTGTATAAGTAGTGATACATTTAGTCTAGTTTTCTCTTTCTGGTTTAGCTAGATTTAAAATATTTTTAATATGACTAGAGATTACACTACTCTTCTATTTGTTGTTCTTGTAGCTTGTATACCTTTCCATGAGAGAAAGCTGGCTATAGCTGTTACATCAGGGCAACTCATTGAACTAAGTTTGATGGGCTGCAACAACTCTAAATAAAAAAAAAAATGACTTTATAAATTATCTTGTTTTGCTTTTTTTTCAGTTTTTGAAAAATAATCAACTTTCCTACTTGGGGACTCATGACTCAAGACACAGAACACACATAGCTGTGTAAATAATCACTTTATGATTGCTGTTATCTTGTCAAAAATATGGCTTTTACAACTTGACTGCATTTTAAACAACCAATGCTTAGGTGTACCCCCCACAGTGAATAAAGCAATTTAACCTTATTACTCATTCTTCTGCCATTTTGTAGTTTGAAAACAACACCTGAGAGTTGCTTTGTATGCAATAAGCATACATTTCCAATTAGTTCAGGCTACATCAGTTATATGTTGCCTGAAGCAACTTGACAGTACAAAGTAAAAGATAATTCTATTTTTTTTTCCTGGTTCATTTCTGATAGATTTTTGTATTCAGTGATACTGCACTGATTTGATGACTGTAAATGTTATGTTGTCTTAAACTGAAACTGGCAGTCATTCTCTTGGAAGTCATGCATATTTTTTTCTGTTAAGCAGTTAAGTAATATGTATGTGTGCATGTGTATGCATTTGTGTGTGAGCGTGTATGTAACATTGGATGCATGTGGGTGGATATGTGTGGCAAAAGAGGCTGTAATATGTTGCTTTTCATGTGACTGACAGTAATGAGCTGAAATACATTATTATCTATTCAAAAATGCATCCATCCATCCATTCATCAATAACCCCCTCATTTTCCCATTTTTGCACATGGGTTTGAGATGTTATATCAACAGTGACAATCATCACAAGCCAATGTTTGCACTACAGGATATCTGTGCTTGTTCTTCCATTTAATATTTATTTATTTATTCTATCTGTTTATTTATCTCTTCATTTATTCTGCCATTCATTTGATCACAATCAAACAGTTGTGGTGAACACAATCAATAATGTGACTATAAATGGGACATCCAAGATGGCTGCACAGTAGTCAAGAGCTTAATTTCAGCTCTTGCAGTGTGAAAAAAGAAACTGAGAGATAAGGGCTAGTAATTCTGACAGTTTTAGTAAAACTCATTTACTGGCTAATAGGTACATTGCCTGGATACCAGAGAACAGGAAAGAGCATCAACTAGCAAAGGTGAAGAGAAAACACTGACTGGAAAGGATCTTGCATCTGTTCAGCAAAAAGTAGTTCAAACTCAAGCTTTGGTATAAGAGATGGCTTCCAGTAAGTTTGAGGAAAATGTATATCAAACATGCTCAGAGTTGATTAAAATAAATGAAACATTGAAGTAATATACCAACCCAAATAAATAAATACTGGAAAAAAAAGCTCTAAACAGCTACTCAGATGAACTAATAAAATTATAAAAATCAGAGGTCAAATGAAGAAAAGGCTGGATAAGTATGAGACTGCTCAAGAAGAGCTGTTTCAAAAATGGCAGAGTTACAGGACTCAGCTCTCATGGAAAACCTGAGATTTTCTGGCTTTACCAGAGAAACTGGAAGGAAAAGACTGTATTAATTTTATGAAAGCACAAATAAGGAACTGGACTGGTATTCCACAGCAAGATTTGTTAGTTGAAAGGGCACATCGGCTATATGCTTAAACCTGGACATGAGAAAGCAGCAAAGACCCATATTTTTAAAGATGTAATCCAGCAGAAAGAGTTTATCCTTACAAAACTGTGATAAAAGGGAAAAGTATAAAAGATTAGAGACATTAGAGTGTTTGTGGGAAATTATTATTCACTGTACACTAGGTAGAAAAAAGATAATTTATCCCAGCAATTGGAGACTTTCAAGAGGCAGGTATGAAATTCAAGCTACTGTATCCAGTTGTCTTCAGAATATTTTTTTTCCTGGAGTATCAAAGTCATTCTGATGCAGAAAAGGCTAAGAAGGAAATACAAAATGTTTGTCCAAGAAGTGAGCCATCAAACAGAACATTACTCTGCTTCTCTTTCTTCTGATAATAAAGCTCATAGAAAGACTTTGCCAGTGAAACCTTTTCCAATGTTTCAAAAGAAAATGCTTGAGAGACAGAAAAAAGTGCAGTAGTTCCCTTCAAAAATTGGGAGTACCTTGGACTTGAACGGGAGTCTGTGGTTGAGAGATGAAGATGAACAGGAAGAAGTCCAGAAACACAACGTTAATGAATAAATGTGAGAGTATTAAGCATTAATCATATTTCTGATATATGGCTTTACGAGAAAAAGTTGCTGAGAAAGATTGGAGTTTTGTTGATTTTGTTAAACTTGTGGAGACACTGAAGGCCATACACCCCACTTCATGTTATTAATGTTTGCAAGGACACTAAAAGGAAGAAAAGTAACTGTAAGTAACACAATTTTTGCCCTTAATATTTCTATAAAATATTTCTTGATATAAATTTCATGTTATATAGTAAAGCATTTTAGTGATTATTGTATGTTATAAATATACTAAAGTAAACAAGTATTTTTTTCTTGTTTAGTTATAAGAAGTGTGGGCATTACAATGCAAATAGAGAAGAAAGTCTGGTCAAAAGCATATTTAAGTTAACATGCTATAATTTGGGACTGTTGAGGTGGTGTATGTGGTGTAAAATTGCACTGGTTATAATATATGTAGATTTGAAAATACAAATAAAGTGTGGATAAAGGCAAGTCCAAGCAACACTAATAATGAATGGCCTGACCAACATGGCTCAGAGATAACATAACAGACTTTAATATATTGGCATGTTCTTTCACTCTTATTGGTGCTTCATGAGACCATAAAAGCACAGTGAGTCACGAGCATATATACATTTAAAACCACTAATTGCTAAATAACTTTTGATAAACCATTGAAAAAATCATGTGACTTAAGTGCCGGTTTTAAATGTGCAACATTATTTAAGATTTTAGCCAGATCTTTTGTCTGTTTGCATGGTAATAATTCATCTCATTTCAGCATATTCCATTTTATTAATAACATACTCCCCTCTCAAATCATTAACTATAAGCTGTAACACTAAACATTTAAAGAATGTGAATTTCCACATAAATGAACATGATTCACTAATGCATTAGAAGTCTTATTTCTGTGTATGTCATACACATGCTCTAAAATGCATTCCTTTAGTGAAGAATTCATTTTACCTGTGCAAAACACAGATGTTAGAAAAAGCCAAGTAAGCTAAGTCTGTGTTATTACAGTCTCCAAATAATTTCAGTGTATAGGAAACTTCTGTATCAGAATGAATAAAGTGCTGAGTAGTGCTTATATATTTACACATATTGCAAAAATTGTAAGGATAAATAAGCACCTATAGGTTCCAACGTTGTTAACCTAATCTTGTTTCATTTATAACAAAGTTGATGCATTAACAAATTTTAAAACAAAATTTAGATTGAGCACCCGCAGTTCTCTTTAAAGCATCATCAACCATCAAAATGGGCCAATTCTTCTTAATCACATCGCAGACCAAATGAATGTCACTAGATTGTGTAAGAGGAACCCTAATGGCATTAGGCACTGGGTCAGATGCATAACTAGATGCATTATCCAAGTCATTATATAAAGAGAAGTAAGGTTGGGCCTTACCTTTTCTAGCACAATATACCTCATTCATCATCTTATTGACATTATTCACAGGATAAGTAAGATCATTACATAGGCCCTGAAACGCCAGTTGCAATTGAACATCTCTAATGCTTAACCTGCATATTTGCATAAATTGGCCTTTAACCATGTTTTCTTGAACATACTCGGGGTGCATACTAGATTGATGTAACAAACTATTCCTTTTACAGAGTTTGTAATATGCACTGGTATTAATACAAACCTCATCAGTCTTAGTGATAGTGACATCCAAAGCATCAATACTCTGGGGGAATAATTAGATGTAAACTTTAAAAAGGTGACAGTGCTTTCAAGATAATAGACAACTTCATGTAATCATAATACAGGACCTGCCCATAACAAAGAAATATAATGTACAAATTGTTTGTAGAATTTCTTATATTGATGAAATTTATTGTCTACTAAGGCCCATGTCATCTCCCAATGGGTTAACATCATATTGGTTTAATAATTGGCACATACTGTGCCCATAGCTACCCCAAGTTTCTGTAGGGAAAATTTATCCTCAAAAATGAAAACATTGTTCTCAAGAATCAAATCAAGTAGTAGGCAACTGAAACTAATCTGTCCATTAGAATAAGTACTGTTCATCATAAGAAACAATCTAACATAGTCAACTCCCGTGTCATTTGGAACAACTGTGAACAAAGAGCACATATCTAAAGTAACAAACCGACAATCAGAAACCTCATTAAGCTCTTGCTCACACTCAGATAATGTTTGTAAAAATGTGTTTGGTATCTTTACGAATTGCAGATGCCTTAGCAAAAACAGGTTTAAGTATTTTCAACATAAATAGACAAGGATTCCATGAGTCAACTGTGACGAGATACAAAAAGTCTCATGGCTGGTTTAGTACAATCCTTGTGTATTTTTGGTAAACTGTATATCACCAGACTAAGTGGTTGTTCAACTAAAAGAAACTTGTATGTATCATAAGAAAAAAGTCCACTCATAAGTAAATCATATAGCATGGAATGAGTGTGCCTAACCATTCTGGCAACATAAGACTTTTGGAATAAAACATAGGTATCAGAATCAAAAAGTATGGCAGACATACAGTCCAAATAAAACTTTCTATCCATTCCAGCTATTGCTCTACCTTTATCTGCCAGTCAAATTTGAATTGATTGAAGTTCCTGTAATTGTGTCAAAAGCTATGTTCTCTTTCAGTGAGACTGAAAAACACTTACTCATATGTGGCAGAGATAAAGAATTCACAATGTCTGATTCTAAGAAGTTATAAGAAATGCTTCCAATAATGGGTGCAAGACTAGAACAAAAGTGCTAGGTTTTCTCAACATTGCAACATTACACTCCTAGCAAAAAGTTTCAAATCCAGTATCACATCACAAATATTTGAACGGCTAGCCAATATAAGTGACAAGCCGTACTCAAGTACCACAAGTTGGTCATCAGTCAGTTGAAAGGAAGAGATGTTAAATTACCTTTTGTTTTTTTGCATGTTGAAACATCCATCACTTGTTGAGTTTGATTCATCAGGCATGTGTGTGTGTGTGTGTGTGTGTGTGTGTGTGTGTGTGTGTGTGTGTGTGTGTGTGTGTGTGTGTGTGTGTGTGTGTGTGTGTGTGTATATATGTGTGTGTGTGTGTGTGTGTGTGTGTGTATGTGTGTGTGTGTGTGTGTGTGTGTGTGTGTGTGTGTGTGTGTGTGTGTGTGTGTGTGTGTGTGCGTGTGTTTATGTGTGCATGATGCTCATGTGATTATGACTGCTTCACTCCTCAGGCTGATGTCACTTCCAGAACTAGTTGTAGTCTTATTCCCATTATTTTCACGGAGATGCTTTGGCTCCCATTACCCCTAAACTGGCTAAAGTAGGAAATGAAAATGGATGAATTAGTAAATGGACGATGGATGGATGGATGGATGGATGGATGGATGGATGGATGGATGGATGGATGGATGGATGGTTGGATGGATGGATGGATGGATGGATGGATCACAGGGCTCCACTAAAATGGTCTTAATGTTTCAGCTGTTCCATGAAAAGTTGCATTTTGCAATAAAAATGGAAAATCAGTGTTAGTGTATGCATTAATTAGCCTTCACAATGTAATGTTATTTAGGCAGAATTTTGTTTTGGTATGCTCTACAGGATGAATTGTAATGCTTACTTTGTTTCTCTGTCTGATGAATTAAACGATATTAAAATTCAACTCTTGCCCTTAAACATCTTCTGTACATCATCTAGAAAGAATACTTTAAGATAAAATTATATGATGGCATCCCATTCACTTCTAAGGCTGTCCCATACAGGTTGTTTGGTCCAAATTTTGCCTCACTTTATTCCATGTTATTGCTCCTTTTTCCTCTATATACCTACTTGCTGATGGATATTTAAAAAGAGGATTAATAAGAGGACTTTCAAGATTCAAGTGCTTAAATTAAATGGATAAAACTGCTCCTTCATTTGCAAGATATTACTTAATTCAGTGGATAAAAATTATACTCAGATCAATGGAAATAAAATACTCATGATTTTCTCTGATTTGTTGTGGAGTAGATAAAAATTGTACTCGATCAATGGAAATAAAATGCTCATAATTGTCTCTATGGAAAGTAATAGTTTGCAGATATACTGTTGTTATTGCTATATTTTATATAAGGGTCGAGAAAGAAAAAGTGGTCTGTAAGGGCCAGATTTGTGGTAACATAATTTTAAATAAAATGTATAAAATATGAGAATAATGAGTGCAATGTTACTGATGTATCGATATGATGACAAATGGGGTGTTACTTTGAAAGCCACCTTTTCCATTTGTCTTGCTGGGTATGCTGCTATTAAGTTTTGTATAATGGCAGCTTTTTGTGGTTCCCAGTGTCTGCCCACAATCAGAGACATTTTTGGTTTGACTGGAAAGTAACAGCTTTTAGATAGAGAGATATTATTAAAAAAAAAATAAAAAAGGAAAGATAGTGCATAGTCTTTGTGGTTGATTTTTAAATATGAAATGTTCAAAGAGTGTCAGTGTTTTTCTTTAATTTTAGTAATTTCAAATGTTAATGTTTGCCTTCTTGGTTAAGGTTTTAACAGCAAATTACTAATTTTTAGGTACACATTTAAATATTTGGAACCTTTAGGCATGTTGTGATGATCTTTTAGTTAATGTTTAATACGACAAATGACTTATTTGTGTATAATTATTTTCTAGTGAAGTAAAATAAGAATAATTTCATTAGTGGAGCTTTAAGGTTTGTTTGCCAGGCAGCTCTCCTCCAACTGATGAGGTTCACCATATGTTTTTTTTTTATATTTGTATAAGAAGAAACAAAGTATTTTTGATGGTTTGGTTGAGTCTATCTTTACCAAATGACAGAATGTTCATCGTACATAAACCAGTAAATGTTCCATTCCTCAAAAGGCCAAATGATTGTACAGATTTTCACTGAACAATCATAGCTGGCCAACATCAAGGGAACAGAATGGAGTACATACTTATCTATAAGAAGGGATAAGGAAACCTGCCCTTTTCCCACCGTAGTGTGATCTCATAGTTGGTATATAAAATTTAGCGGGGGGGGGGTGTTGGTGAGAGCTGACCACCTGTGTAATCTCTGGTGTTCACAGATCTTCATTTTGTGGGTGACATGCCCATCTCGTGCTGACTGAATCTCTCATTCTGTATACAATTATAATAGCCAACAAAGAAAAGTACAAGACTGGTTTAAATTCATTAAAAAAGGAAATTAATTAAATTGGCAGTGCCTGTTGTTTCCATTTCAGTATGTTGAATTTTGCTTTTCCTTGCTTCTGCTTAGTTGAAGGACTGGTATAATGGTACTGTTTCTACTTTTAAATTGTTTGTTATGATTTTTTTTTTAATTTTTATACTCTTTCTTTGCTGCACACTTATCAACCATTTCAATGATTGATTCAGGCAGTAGTGCCTTTAATCTAGAGTTTTCAGGGTGCCATAGTTCTGCTCATTTAAGATACATACACTCTCATGGTGATGGTGTTTCCTTGTTGAACATGCTTTTACCATGTCCAATTTATGTACATCTGAGTTTTGGTAAGTAGGATATAATATTATTACCTAGTGCTCCAGTTTCTCTTTCTGGAAATATATGCAAATGGTATATTGGGCATTTATTTCATTGTGTTTGGACATTATTACTTAACATTATCTTTACTAATTATGATTGAAACACCAGTTTCACATTATTTGTTTCTATACAGTTATAAAAACCCACTGGAGCCACCACGGCAGGCGAAATAAAACTTTTATTAAAACAGATGAGCACTTTCGAGCCACTGCTCTTCTTCAGATCTACAATACAATACTAATAACATCTATTTTAAAAAGACAAACAACCAATAAAAATCAGTAACGGGGCCTATGCCCCTTAAAGTTTTAATGGTATACATCCACTCAAACCTGGTTGACAATCTGCTTGTAAGTCAACTATCCATCTCATTTCATTCAGCTTTGTTAAATGTTTAATGTCATACCCCTTCTATTTTCAAACTGTATTTGTAACACCATAAATAAAAATGCATGTCTTGGATTTATCTTAATATGTTGAGCTAAAGCATTAAGTTTCACTTTTAGTCTTATGTCACTCATGTGCTGCATACTACAGCCTTTAAGTATCCTCTTGGTTTTCCACACATAATATGCAGTACAGAATGAACAATTAGCTAGAGAGACAATATTTTTAGTAAAACAATCAGCATATAAATTAGGGTTGTATGACTTGCCAGTTACTGGATGTAAAAATATGTTAGATATATCAATATACTGGCGACCCTTACAACATCTACATGGATATGTGCCTTTTCTTACACTCCATAACATTACAGGTGGATTTTGTTTCACCTGCCATGGTGGGTCTAGTGCGTGGGTTTTTATATCTGTTATACTTTTTGGATTTTCTACTGGTACCGCTGTGAACCTTTGATACTCCTGTGGCTGTTGTGAACTTTTACATTTTCTCTGTTTCTATACAGAGGTATGTATGCACACACACACACACACACACACACACACACACACACACACACACACACACACACACACACACACACACAGACACACACACACACACACACACACACACACACACACACACACACACACACACACACACACATGCGCACATATCTATCTATATCTATATATATATATATATATATATATATATATATATATATATATATATATATATAGTGCCATCATTCATCAATTTGGCTTTTCATTGTTGACTGAGAAAGTCGATACAGCTGATCAACAATTAGCTGATCAAAACTTTCTGTCATTTTCACTATGATATCTCAGTACAGTGAGGATGGGTAATAACTACCTTTCCCATATGCAGTGCAATCGCAAAGGAATTTTTTTTTTCTGTAATAGATCAATGTTTTTTGAGAATTGGTTGACTGATACTTTGTGTGTCCAAAAGAAGTTTGCCTTATACCTATGTTTATATACAATATGTGTATATAAATATATATATAAATTATAAATAAATTAGACACTGTCATTTGTACTAGCATGTCTGGCTAAGGTTTTGCACATACATTTCAGATTAACCTGTATATTATATGCCAACATGACTAGCTATGATATTGTAAATAAGTTCTTACATGTTCATAGGTTCATAGGTAGGTACTCGGCTATCTGCCCGAGGGCATTTATAAGCCTAGCCAGAGTGTGTCGGCTTACACCACCAAATTGATTAATTAACTGATGCCTCTGTTAAGCAGAGACAATGAAGTGATCCCAGGGATGTACTTTCTGTTACCCATTGACTCATCAAGGCTTCTCTTGAAGAGTGCTAGTGAGGGGCTCTGCCTAATGTAGTTAGGAATGTTGTTCCAAAGCATGGGGAGTCTCTGTATCAGTTCATAGGTACATGTTGATTTATAATCTTTTTGTACAGAATGTTTTAATGACTTGAACAGTGTCCTTAACATTTCTAACTGCACATATTTGTGAAGAAGATACTAACTGCAGACTGTTTCAGAATCAGTTGATCTGCAGATGATGTGATCAGAATGTTGACAGTTGCTATGTGTTACTGCCAGAGACTGAAAGACAGAAAGGAACTTTAGTAAATAGCTGTTGGTTGTTTTTCAAAATATGAAATTTAAATTAGAATGTTGTTACAGTTAAGCTCGTCTATAAAAAAACCTGTTAAAGACTAGTGATATCAGTTACAGTTGCCAGTTGCAGTTGTCAGTTGTTGACAGTTGTACTGTGCAGTGGATACCCAAAAGGATTCACTAAGAACTGTAAGCCTGCCTTAGCTCTGTTGTAATAATTTAGTTTAGATCAGGGACAATGTTCTTTAGTTAGATAGTTAGAAAAATTAGAACAAATCAGTTAGAGTATTTCTAAATGTTGGATTCTTTCATTTTCCTGATAACTGAGTTCTGCTTGTTTATTGAAAATTACTGTTTTTATATTTTTAATAATTTTGCTCATTACTAAATATTTTTTATTAACTTGCATTGTGGCTGGTCAATCAGTCTTTTCTTTAGTGATTTGTGAGTGCTTATACCTGCTTTAATAACTTCCTGGGCCACTCAGAAAGCCTGGCTGCTATAGGTCATTTGCCATCATCTCTTTTAATATCTAATTTTCATAGGTGGATATCCATTTGAAAGGGGATGTAGACACTCTGGTTAATGGTAGCATGTTACTGCATTATTTTGGGGAAGGGACACAGCTGGAAATCTGTGTCAAGCTTTCCCAGAAGTGGATGTGTGAGATTTAATTTATTTAAGTGTGGTCTTAAGAGGTCTTAAACTGAGACACACTGCTCTGAAGTGTGTAAAAAGGAGTTATATTTGGGGTGAACAGAAATATACAGCCTTGTCCCAGGTTATAGAGTGGTTCCTGTTGTTAGAGGAAATTGTGAAATTTACTGCTATTTAAGTGACTGTTTCCTACTGGAGTCACTTTTTTAATTTATTTAAGTGCGAGTGTATCAGAGGACTTAACCTGGGACACATTGCTCTGAAGTGTGTAATAAGGAGTTATATTTAGGGTGGACAGACGTATACAGTCCAGTCCCAGGTTATAGAGTTGGTCGCTTTATGCTGTTAGAGGAAATTGTGAAAATTTACTCCTATTTAAGTGACTGTCTCCTATTGGAGTCAGTGGTGAGTATTGAATCTCTTTAGTTTCTGACCCAGGATAGTAAGGGATGTCACATTATTGTTGGCAATCCAGTGGGATATTGTCAGGACATCAATCATTCTTGGTTAGAAGTATAAAGCTATCAATTGATGTAGGCTGTTTGCATTAGCATCATGTAAATATACTAAAAAAAAGGTCAGTGGTGTATTTCCTTTATATTTATGTCAGTCTGAGTCTACAGTGAAATGGTATGTGTACTTTATATTAAATTGATGAGATTTTGAAAATGGATTTGATATTTTTGTACCTTTAATTTATAAAATTGAATATTGTAGGTCATAAGCTATCACTGTTTTAAGCCATCTTTTTAGTTATCTTCCGTACCTTGAAAACCTTAGACATGAGGTTATTTGAACTCTAGAGAAATTTGCAGATGATAACAGACATAATCTCATCTGAAGATAAACTCTACTGGTAGGTCTGGCTGATATCTCCATAAAAGGTACAGTTGTGTACACTTACCATAAATGTAGATGTTCGAGTGTATTCACTGTTGCAGTCCTAACAATTGGGTTATCCGGCTCCCGGTAGCCCTCAGTCGAGCTGAATACCAGAGTCCTCATTATAGGACATCGGCTGCCATTGGCTGTAAACCTGACGTCAGAACATCAGGTATAAAGGGAGGCAGCCAACATCATTTCCTCAGTTTTTCTTGCCTTAACTGTCAGGAGCCCCCAAAAGAAGGCTAGACTAGGAAGGGAACATCCTGGAAACATACCACCCAAAAAATTTAAGTGTTAGTCTGTGCCTCAGGAAAAAATGGGAATGGAGGGTGGGAAACCAGGACTGCAACAGTGAATACACTCGAACATCTACATTTATGGCAAGTGTACACAACTGTACAATGTTCTTCGTGTTTCACTGTTACAGTCCTAACAATTGGGTTGATTCCCAAAGCCCAGGAAAAAACAAAGGGAGGAGGAATAACCACATATTAAAGGTTGGTAAGGAGGCCCTGCAAAATAGCAGTAGCAAAACCAGCCCTGGGTTTAGAAAACAAAGGTAGGTTGTAATGCTTTGTGAAAGTATGGACAGAAGACCAAGTAGCTGCTTCTAGAATGTCTTTAGTAGGCACACCTCTCAAAAAGCTGTAGAGGTAGAAGCTGCTCTAGTAGAATGGGTCCTAATACTCTGAAGAGGAAACTTTCCATGCTGTAGGTAGCACAAATGAATACAATGAACAATTCATTTGGAAATGGTTTGCTTAGAAATCGCTTTACCTTGAGAACCAGGAGCAAAACTAATCAACAACTGATCAAACTTCCAAAAGGGTTTAGTCCTGCCTAAATAAAATCTCAGCTGTCGATGAACATCAAGAGAATGCAGAATCCTCTCTCCTTTATTCTGGGGATTATTGAAGAAGGTAGGCAGGTGGATAGCCTGGTTAAGAGTTAAACTAAAAAACACCTTGGGCATAAAGGAGGGATTAGTTCTCATAGAAACCCGATCTGTATGGAAAAAAAAATGAAAGGTTCCACTGCCATTAAGGCTTGCAGCTCAGAAACCCTTCTGGCTGAAGTAATAGCCAAGAGAAAAGCAGTCTTCCAGGAGAGAAACCTTAAATCTACAGTGTCAGCTTTTTCAAAAGGAGGCACAGTAAGTTTCTCTAGGACAAAATTAAGATCCCAAGCAGGAGTAGGAGCTCTTCTGGGAGGTCTAAGATTGCAAGCTCCCTTGAGGAACTGTTTCATCAAGGGGTGAGAAAAAATGGGTTGTTCAAAAGAACAATGAGCCGAAATTGCAGAAGCATGAATCTTGATGGAAGAAAAAGAAAGTCCACCATTAAGCAAGCCTGCTAGATACTCAAGAATGAGGGAAAGAGAGGGATGAGAAGAGTCTTCCCCTTTAGCCTGTATCCAAGAGTAAAATCTTTTTCATTTATCTGCATAAGACTTTCTGGTGCTAGGCCTCCTGGCCTCATGAAGATACTCAACCACCTGTTGGGAAAGGTTTAAATTATTAGCCAGGCTGTTAAATGCAAAGTTTGTAAATGAGGATGAAGAAAGTTTCCCCCCTCCTGAAACAAAAGATCTGGTATCAGAGGAAGATGCCAAGGTTGAGCCTAGGAAAGGCTGTGAAGAAGTGGATACCAATGCTGCCTGGGCCAGTCTGGTGCTATGAGAATAGCCTTTGTTTTTTTCATCCCTTATCTTTAGCATCACTCTAGGAAGAAAAGGCAGAGGATGGAAGGCATACATTGAGGGTTGTTTCCATTGGAAGGACACATCATCCACTCTCCAAGCTTTGTTGTGATACTCCCTGGTGCAGAATTTTGGAAGGAGATGATTGGCCAGAGAGGAGAAAAGATCCACTTGTGGAGTGCCCGAATGCTGCATGATGTGATGGAAGATGATCTTGTTGAGTTGCCACTCATGAGGATCCAGAACTTGTCTGCCTAATTGGTCTGCCAATGAGTTTAGCCTCCTTGGAATAAACTGGGCTATTAGATTTATGCCCATGGAAGTTGCTATGGACCATAGTCTCATGCTTTGTCTGCACAGGGGGTAACAGTGAGTCCCCCCTGCTTGTTGATGTACCACATGCCTGTGGTATTGTCTGTTCTGATCAAAAGAGTCCCAGGGTAGAGAAGGTCCTTGAAAGTTAGCAATGCCTGCTGCACTGCCAACAGTTCCTTTAACTTGATGTGCAGATGAAGTTGTTGAGTGTTCCAAGTCCCCTGTATGCACCTGCCCTCCAGATGTGCTCCCCATGCATAATCTGAGGCATCTGTGGTGAGAGTCTGGCTGGCAGGAGGTGGGCGAAAAGGCAGCCCCTTGTTCAGAGAACAGGCTGTCGCCCACCAGAGAAACTCCAGTTGTAGACAGGGAATCGGAGGAAGAAACAAGTCTAAGTCCTGTGTGTGCTGACACCAAAGGTTCTTGAGGTACCATTGAAATTTTCTCATATGTAACCTTGCATATGGGATCATCAGAATACATGAAGCCATGAACCCCAGAGCTTGCAGAAATTGCTTTGCTGAGAGCTGGGTCATGCTTGCCAAGTTCTTGAAGTAAGTTGAAAGATCTTCTTGTTTCCCTTGAGGGAGGAATACCATCTGGGTGGCTGTATTCAGACTAACTCCCAGGAAAACAATCTCCCTTGTAGGAACCAATTTTGACTTCTTTTTGTTGAGAGTGAAACCCAAAGAGGTGCGAATGTTTTTCATGAAGTCCAAATCCTTTTTTAGTTGTTCTGGAGAATTTGCTTGAATGAGACAGTCGCCCAGGTATGGATACATTTGAATGTTTCTCTGCCTGCAAAAAGCAATGACTGGTGCCAGGCACTTCGTGAAAACTCTGAGAGCAGTAGATAAGCCAAAGAGCAGTGCAGTGAATTGGAAGTGTTGCTTTCCAGCCCTGAAATGAAGGAACCGCCTGCAACTTTCCCTTATTGGGATGTGCCGGTAAACCTCTTTGAGATCCAAGGTAACCAGACATGAATCCTTGCCCAGCATTGGCAGTAACTGTTGAAGTGTGAGCATCTTGAATTTGGTAATCACCAGAAAAGTGTTTAGAATAGACAAATCCAGAATAGGGCACCAGGTTCCCCCTTTTTGCGCACCAGAAAAAGCCTTGAATAAAAACCTAGGCCTGCCTGAATTGCAGGAACTGGGTCTATAGCCCCTAGAGTCAGTAGAGAAGAAATTTGGTTTTCTACCTTTGCCCTGTGAGTTTTGGGTATGTCTGGGTGGGTCTACTTTAGAACACCGACAAGCCAGTTCGCCGACACACAAACCACCGACACCAAACAACCGACAACATACAATACCGACAACGCAAAACACTGAACACCATTACACCGGCACACTACACGTAAACAACACATTACACTATATCACATATCCACTAGCCCTAACCCAAACCCTAACCCTAAGGTCCGACACTACCGCACACTTACCCTACCTGCACCCTAACCCTAACTCACTTAACCCACCCCTAACCCTAAGGTCCGACACTACCGCACACTTACCCTACCTGCACCCTAACCCTAACTCACTTAACCCACCCCTAACCCTAAGGTCCGACAGTACCAGACACTTACCCTACCTGCACCCTATTCCTAACTTACTTAACCCACCCTAAAACATAAACCCGTCACTAACACACACTTACATTACCCAAACCCTAACTCCGACACTACCGCACACTCACCTTTCACACACCCTAACCCTAAATCCCTCACTATTGCACACTTACCTGTCTGCTCCCTAATCCTAAATCCCTCACTAGCGCATACTTACCAAGTCGGCTTATACGTTCCCCTTGTCGGTCTTCCAGCTGTCGGGATTTCAGCATGTCGGTCAACTGCGTTGTCAGTCCTTTCGCGTTCCTCTTCCGCGTGTCGGCGAACTGGCGTTTCGGTAATTTGAAGAGGACCCGTCTGGGTACCCTTGTAGAGCAGGGAAGGTGTGAAAATAAAACTTGTAGCCTTGGTTTACTATATGGAGCACCCATTTGTTTTCTGTGATGGTAGACCATACTTCTGCAAACCTGGCTAACCTTCCCCCCAAAGGAAACCCTGGGTCCGCAGAGGTAGGCATAGGAAGGCTGGAATCCTTGAGAATGCATTCCTTTGGGAAGCTGGCTTAGAACTCCCTGATTTGGAAGAAGAAGAAGAATGCCATTGTTTAGCCTTTTGTGGGGCAAAAGTCTACCCTCTGGAAGATCTGTAACCCCTAGGCCTAGAACAACCTTGCTTGCTGTGATCAGGAAAAGACCAGTTCTTGGAAGGGTAATGCCTACTAAACCGAGTAGGCTGAACCTGAAGGAAATCCTTAACAGCTTGCATAGATTTTGCCTTATCCTCCAACTTCTTCAGTACCTCTTCAGCCTTGCTGCCAAAAAGGGTGTCTTTGTGCAAAGGCACATCCAGCAATTTAGATTTAACAGGTTCAGAAAGAGGCTGCTCCCTAAGCCAAGCATGCCTTCTAATAACAGAACCAGTGGCTGCTGCTCTGCAGGAAGCCTCCAAAGTGTCAAAACCACAATGTAGGGAATGCTTAGTGACAAGAGTGGCAGAATTTAGAAAATCCTGTCAATCTTTATTCTCAGACAGGGCAGTAACATCCCCAGGTTTAGCCTTAATAGCCTCTAAAGTATGTTGCTGATACTTAAGCATGTGAAAAAGACAATTCACAGATCTAATGGCAAGAGTTGCAGAGGTATTGACATTTTTACCCCACCTGTCCAAGGCCTTAGATTCCTTATTCAAAGGTACAGTTTTTTTAATAATAGTAGCTTTAACATCTTTGGTGCCTTGAGAAATAATCTCTGGATCAGCAGTAGGATTTTTTAAAAGGAATTGATGAGAATCAGGAACACTATAATACCTATCAGGTTTTCTGGGGGCAGGAGGAACATAATTAGGAGCCAAAGAATTTTCCATGAAAACATCATCCACAACTTCCAAAACTGGAGGTATAGCCAGAGGATTATGCTGTGGCAAATCCAAAAATCCCCTGATTCTTTTCTTAGACTTAGGAAAATCCTGACTTTCCCATTTACAATGCTCCTTAAGAGTATTCAAAGTATCCCCCAAAGGAAAAATCTTCTGGAGGGGAGGCAGAGAGGATAGAGTGTTTAGCATAAGAATCCTCAAAGCCAGAAAAAAATTGAGGGTTTCCATCTTCATCAGCAGAGGTACTGGAAACTTCAGAGTCTGAGACAGACAAAACATCAGGAGACAATTCTCTAGTCCTCTTGGAAGGGTGGGGGGGGGTGAGAGCCCCTAATAAAGGAAAGAAGATCACTAGCTATCTTTAGCAACTGGGACTGAGGCAAAGGAGGGGAGGCCGGTTCCTGCTTATGAGCAGATTTGCGGCTGGAAGGTTTGCTATTAAACCGGAAGGACTCAGGAGGTCTTGCAACTGCAGAAGTCTGAGTTAAGGTAGTCAGTCTGGCTCTGGTCTTGTGTCAAAGAAAAGAGGTGTCAGAAGCCTGTGCCTGCATAACAGCTCCGGATCCATCTAAGGTGGTGACAGGCAGATGGTCTGAAGATGAAATAGCAGCCTGTGGCATGGAGGATTCCAAAAAGGTCTCAGCAGAGGCCTGCAGCTGAAAAATCTGCAGAGTGCAGGGGCTGCGAAAGTGCCTCACTGACTACCGCTGGGCTAATGACCAATTTCATTGATGTGTCATCAGCAGATTTAACCCTAGGCCTGTCGCGGTCTTTGTCCTTAAGTTTCCTAGGTACATCTGAAGTCAGGATACCAGAAGACGCCATACCGATGAACTTAGGCCAGACTCCGAAATGCTTATACAAAATTTTAGCTCTATGGCGTATGGTACATGGATTGAAGGAAGCACAGAGATCACAGTTAGGGACGTCATTCTCAAGGCCCAAACAAGTTATACAATAGGAATGAAAATCACGGTGCCGAATCTGTTTTCCACAGGCAAGACAGTTATTAACTTTATCTGACTTTGGTTAAAGCAAGAAAAGAAGGTCCCCAATGGGGTACTTATCTGAGGGTGTCTTCAACTTAGTAGTCTGAATGCAAAAAGAAGGTAACCGGCCGACTGGCACTACTGCAAATTGCATCTGCTTCAAGCTCCGTGGCAAAAAAGACTGAGGAAATGATGTTGACTGCCTCCCTTTATTCCTGGCGATCTGACATCATGTTTACAGCTGACGGCAGCCGATGTCATATACGAGGACTCTGGTATTTGGTCTGACTGAGGGTTACCGGGAGCTGGATAACCCAATTGTTAGGACTGCAACAGTGAAACACAAAGAGCATCCATTCTGTTGGACATCTTTTTGAATATCTCTGTGTGCACCTCCCTGAATAATGTTTGCAAAATTTGAATTCTTAAGGGCAAAATATTTGGCTTTTACATCAGCTCTGTGGTGTATTACTTTTTTTCAGTAGATATATATTTGTCCTTTTGCACTTTGCTATTTGGAATCTTTATAGCAAATTATTTGCCTGCTTATCTTTTCAAACAGTTGCTTTTGCACTTTTGAGAATTTTGCTGTACTTAACATTATTATTTACATTAGAAAGAGTCTCATAAAGTTAGGATTTACTTCCCCTGTATTTACTATTGTATAATTGAAAGTCTTTTATAATGCACTGCATTGTCCAGATTCACATAGATTTGTGTACATCATCAGTTATAAGATTATAATGGTTTGTTTAGCATTCAGTTATTTTCATAAGTTGTCAACCTCCTACTCCTATAACTTTATGCATATGTTTTGCTTTGAGGGGCACACATTGTGAACAAGAAAAAAAAAATAATGAAACTTAATTTGCCACCTTGACTATGCAAGTAACTACCTATAATGGAGTATATCCAGAACTTAGTAAAGTTGGAGTTCAGGAGCTAAGTTAACTTCAGCTACTGAGTTGAGATAAATAAACAGATACACTATGGGAGTGGTAACCTTATAGTTTACCTATAATCATCTTTATTATGCTTACACTGGTAGTATTTAATTTTATAACACTGAATTCATTGAAATTGCCAGAAATGTTGTTGATTTCATGCTTTGTAAAAGTAAGCAACACTACTTTCTACTTTCTAATTTATCAGTCTTCTTAAATGGGTAATTATCAAGATCAAAATGCAATTCTAAACACATTTAATAACTTGTGTGAGAAAATTCTCTTTGTAACCTTTTTACTGTCTTTCCTCTTCTTCTCTCCTAATAGTTATAACCACTATTACCTACATTAACAAGTTGAAGAAATATGGAAAGAAAGATTGAAAGTCTTGAACCTGTATTAAAGAGAAGGTGATGAAGTAATAAGATGTAATAATGTCTCAGAGTCTGAAAAGAATATGGTAATTATTAGAATAATTAGAAATGTTTTCAGCTTATAAATGACTCATATACTGCAACTCTTCATTTTTTATTATTTTTGTATTTTAATGCATATATGATGCATTTATATATTATAGGATTTATTTTCTTGAATTTTTAAATAATACACATTTAATGAAACTGTTAAGTACATGCAGATTTATAAATAGTAATGCATTTTCAATTTACTTTTTAAATTATTTTCAAGGCTTTTATGTACAATATGATAAACAATATTTATAAGGAACTTTGTTACAATTTTAATGCTATATCATTTATTGGCACTTTAGTACTTGTTGTAAGCAATGTAAAAAATCCTGATGCAAATTAAACATGAAATCTGTAAGACCACAGTGTGTTATATTTAAATGTATGGTTCATCTTTTGTATATAGGTTAATTTAATTGTTTAGTAATGTTTGCCTAGTTAAGTTATATAGCAGTGAATTCATCTGCAATTGTCATGTTAAACCTATATATTATTTTATGGGCATATTTTGTGAGCTTATTCATTTCAAATGTTTAATATACAAGGATCATATAATGAGAAACTGGTCAAATAATTTCAACTTAAAAATATAGTGGGAATTCATTGCTCCACTGAAGGGAATTTTACAAACTGTTTTAAACTCTAAAATACATATAACATGCTTGAACTAAACTTTTTTTCTCTGAACATAAATGGCTTAAACAATGACCAGAAAATATGTGGATTAGCCTTATATTCAAAAATAAATAATGTTCAAGTAATGACCCTGATCCATGTGCAAAAATGGGAAAAGGAGTTGAGAATGGATGGATGGATCTCTAAAAAGAAAAATGAAGAAGAACAGTCAAACTAAATAAGTATTAAGAATTGTATGCTCATTAAAAGATAATAGGAAAAGAATTATAATTGTATGGGGAAAAAGAATGCAATAATAATAAGAAGAATATTAAAATATAGCAACGGATAATAAATGCTTATTTTGAGAACAGTAGAAAATCTGAATGGAATATTTACTCTTGTTTATGTTTACTGGATTAAAATTTTAGGGGCCAAATATGTAAAATAATACAAAAATTACAAGAACATTTTTGTGAAAATATGAAAACACATCTTATAATCTGAGATCATTTTTAACTAGATTTTAGACAAACCAGTGCACATGTTTATAAATAAAACATATTATGCACACTGATAATGCATTGAAAATAACATTGTTCTCTTTTTTTCTTAAATTTATATGATTTGAATAGTGTATGGGAAGATGTGAATGATATATGAGAAGTTAATTCACTCCTTTTTACCAACTACGCATGCATTTTGGAACACAATTTAAATTATATAAAAGATATTTGTTTCTCAGATTGTTTATGTAAAATGAATCATTTTTAAATTATCTGCTGTCCTTTATTTCAACACAATTTATTCAATATTTTCTTTATTGACAAGTTATAAATAATTGGCCACAGACAATAGAATCACAGCATATATGAATAAACTAAATGTAAATACAATTGGTTAACACTGTCCTGATAGATAAGGAGTAACAAATAAAGGCCCCAATATATTCTTGTTTTTCTCATGTTCAGGTTTAGGGAATTCAAGGCTTGGCTTCTTAAAATTTTCGCAGCTCAATACCCTAGTAAGTACCTTTGAACCTATGAACCAAAATAATTAACCACATTACTGGCTTTGAAAAATCATAACCTGTTATAACAGTAGGATAAAGTAATGGATAGTGAGATTGTAGATATACAATGTGAGCATTGTGAAACTTAAAGCTGAAAAATAAAAGAAGATATCTTGGTGTATTCTTAAAATCTTAAATAAAAAATCAACAAATTATTTAACATAAGAATACAACTGCAATAAAAACCCTTCATTCCTGTAACATGATGACAAAAACTGCAGTACCTATTATTAAAATAATAATTAAAAACATGCCAACAAGAAAAAACTTCACATATATAAATGATATACTTAAAGCAGTAAGTCTCCTTGAATGAAAACAAATCTGAATTGTAAACAAACACAGAATTTAGTATTGGTGGTCATTTATTTATTAAATAAATTATTGAATAATGCTTAAATTCAGATGCATAGCCATATTCCCAAATTCTGCAAAATATTCAATTAAAAACAAATGCTTAAACAATGAAAATATCCTACTGGTTGTTATGCTTCTATAACTATTTCTCTGTTAAACACAGATTATAAAATATTCTTACTGATATATGCAGAAAGTTTTAAGATGCATCTTTCTGATTCAATAAATAATGAGCATTAGATGGGATTCATAGTTCTCAGATAAACATGAGGCATATTAAAATAATTTTAACTTTAACTAAAACATGTAAGAATAACTTCAAAACAATTCAGGCATATAATAGGAAATGATAATTATAATAAAACCATTGAAATCTAAACAATTTAGTATTAAAATAGACTACAATATTCTTCACTTTTGGAGACAAATTATATCTCATAGAATTGGTAAAATTTCCCAAAATACTTTTGGTAATACACACTTCAGCTTTAACTCCATGCCTGAAGATAAGTTAATAACACATAAAGGACAGTTCTCAACAAAACTGTCCAACAGCAACCAGCTGCAGCAGCATTGTCAGCTGGAAGTAGAAGCATGCTGTGATATAAGCTTTCACTGTAGGACAAAATGTTGTGCGAGTCAAACATGCTTGTGGTGTTATTGGGAATAGATCCAAAGGCAGTTCCAAATTAATTTTGAAATCTCCCATGATCAGGTATTCTTTTTATGCTAGATATTAGCCCACCAAATATGTTTGTAAAAGTACCATTATGAGTCACGTGTAATATAAGAGTAAGTTAGAGTAATTTCTTTAGATGTATTTGAATTTGCTTAAGATAGCACAGACTCTTTATGTGTGATAGTCGTATCAGACAGTCAGAATAATGAATTGAGTTTTTTTTTTTTTTTTTTTTACAAATTAAGACTATTTCATGATACATTTATTTTAGTCAATATTCCAGTTTTGGGGATGCCACATCTAAGCAAATCCAATACAGTAATCTAGATATTAGATGTGCAGTAGAACTGCAGCTTTGCAATGAACGAAGTCTGGTGAAACACTGTGGGTATTACTGCATACCAGTTCTATAGTGAAGACTGTGTTTCAGCAGTTACAGAGTTGATGCAACTGAGCGACATGTCCAAGGTCAGGGTACATATTTTTACTTGAAATGAGATATGAAGTCATTATATGCATTTCTGGGCAATTTATACGAGGGATAAACATATGAGTTTTATTAGCTTTATTGTTTGTTAAGGCTTAACATTAATGTGGCAGGATGTAGCTTGCAGTGATTTCAGTGATGTGAGATGGATTTTTGATTGAACGACAACAAATATAACTGATAAGACATGCACATATTTATACTATATGGAAAATGAAGGTAATATGAGCTAGTCAGTGACAGCTAACAATAGCAGACGTAAAATGGGGAACTGTAGAAATCTGCTTTCTACAGTTAGTATAATTAATGACTGTTACTGTCTGGTTGTGGTTGTTGTGGGAGAGGTACGGACAAATTGAACATTTATTTTGTGGTATATATATATATATATATATATATATATATATATATATATATATATATATATATATATAAATATATGGCTCCCTTTCACAAAGTCGAACGTTCAGAAACTCGAAATGCATATGGCCAAAGCCATATGCTTTAATTTCTGAAGCTCGATTTCATGAAAGGGAACTGAAAAACAGAAAAACGTAACACAACAAAGTGTTTCTGCAGGGGGCAAGCCCCCTGCACCCCCCACACCCCCCGCAACTTATTTATTCCAACTCCGAGAATGCACTACAGCGCAGAAAGGGAAATCTCCTGTTCTGCACTGTATGCCGTTCCCCATTCCCAGAGTCGAGCTTCCACAATTTCGAGCATATGGTCTCGACCATATGACTTTCGAGATTGTGGCCGTTTGACTTTGTGAAGGGGAACCGTATATATATATATATATATATATATATATATATATATATATATATATATATATATATATATATATATATATATTTGTTGTTGTTGTATCTTTCGGTGTTTCCCGGTTAGGGGTCGCCACAGCGGTAGATTTTTACGTACCAAGTTGCCAGCCCTGATGCACAACCTTCAATGAAGGTGCGCCCATTCACTCATGTCTCCACACAGAAGACACTTTAGCTGAGAATCAAACAGGACAATGTCTTACTGTGAGGCGACAATGCTACCGCAGCACCACCACTATATATATATATAAATATATATATATATATATACATACATCACACACACACACACACACACACACACACACACACACACACACACACACACACACACACACACACACACACACACACACACATGCACACACACAAACACACACACACACACACACACACACACACACACACACACACACACACACACACACACATATACATACACACTTTGATGCATATATAGATATATCGATAAGTATATACACAAGCACTCTCACTAGGATGTCTAAATATATGTTTATGTTTTAAAGGTACATTTATTAGAGAAAGTTAGGTCAGGAGGGTATTATGAATAAAAGTAAAAAGTATTATAACTGTAGAGTTGAATGGGATGAGTTAAATAAAGTTGGACCACATGACTGTAGAAAGAGCTGCATGGACAAGAAAACCTCTCTTGCCTGCTGTCATCTCTATAAAAATGCAGAACATGACTGTGTCATCCCTCAAGCTTATGTTACAGGAATGTAGTTAAAGTGATTACCCACCTAGTTAGCCTCTTAAGATCAATAAACAGCCCATTATTCAAAAAAGTGCAAAATCCGGGGTCAAATGAGATGCCTCCACTGAGGCTTGTTATACTTAAAGAAGTTTTTACTTTCAAGTGTTTAGGTTCATGAGTGAGACCCAGAAGACAACTGTAGCAAACTCTGTATAGTCCATAGCACTTCAGATAGACTGGGCTACTGATAATAACTCAGAACTGGAAAAGTAATAACTATCTCAAGGCGACTATGCACAGAACAAACATGGATGAAAAAAACAGAAGCTAACTGTTTGAACATGTAGTTAATAGCTTGTTCCCTACAGAAGTATTTCCACAGCCCCAGCATTTATAAGTTGCTCAGTGGGCCATGTATTTGTTATTTATGAGTTAGAGTTGGGCCATCTTGGTGTGATGGGGAGATATTCAGTTGCTAGAAAAAGAGAAACTTTCATATTGACATTTACTGTTGCTAAATGACTGCATGAAGCATGCATTCAGCATGACGATGACTGACAAGAATTACTGTCTGTACTGGAGCTCTTTACATGAATCAATTAATGTAACCACTCGCCTTCTGCTTGAGTATGTGATAGAGAAAAAAATATATTCCAAAGGAGCACAAGCTCACATTAGTGAATAATGTTAAAATTTGGCTACACTTTAGCAGTGAAATAATATGAGTATGTTCTTAACCCCTGAAAGAAATTCCTTATTCTCCTGCTTAATGTGTGACCTTGGGGCAGTAGTGTATATGCAAATAAGTGTAGTGTAGGGGACAAAATTCTCACCTTGATGGGATGGAGACATCTTTAAATTTCTAGTTTCCCACAAGGACACAAGTGCTCTTTAGCAATTACATTCTGCTTGCCGAGCACACTCAAGCAAATCTGCAGTCTGCGGCTACCACTCCACCCATACAGTATAAGAAGGAATCAGTACTGCAAACTAAACAAGGATATACATTTTGAGTCTCAAGAGCAGGAGCAGACTCAAGCAAATCTGCAGTCTGCGGCTACCACTCCACCCATACAGTATAAGAAGGAATCAGTACTGCAAACTAAACAAGGATATACATTTTGAGCCTCAAGAGCAGGAGCACACTCAAGCAAATCTGCAGTCTGTGGCTACCACTCCACCCATACAGTATAAGAAGGAATCAGTACTGCAAACTAAACAAGGATATACATTTTGAGCTTCAAGAGAAGGAGCACACTCAAGCAAACATGCAGTCTGCGGCTACCACTCCACCCATACAGTATAAGAAGGAATCAGTACTGCAAACTAAACAAGGATATACATTTTGAGCCTCAAGAGCAGGGTCAGTCCACCCAGGCATTCTACTTATATGTTTTATGACATTGAAGCTATTACATTAGCAGTATTTCTTAGTAGTTCTCAGCTTGCTAATAAAACTGACTGCTGTAGCCTTGTGCCCCCCCCCCCGCTAGTACAGTAACCCTAACTGTCCAATAGACAGTATACATTTAATTCACATCCCTGTGACTAAATTAACCATCAAGCAGCCCTCTCAATGCTTTTTGCCTTAGTTTGTATCACTTGGAGGCCCACCTGTTTATTTGCATCTCTATGCATTCCCCTTCATTACTAATGTATCTCCCTACTCTAATCTGTGCACAAACTGGTTACTAATCAGCAAATCAATGTGAAGACACACTCCCAACCTTAAAAACTTTGCTGTCTCTTCTCTCCTTCACTTTACAGTTTGAATTATTACTTACCCCCTCTGAGGCCTTCACTGATTTCCACTGATTGCCTCTCTGGTTTCTTTGCATTCCACCTGGTTTACACCCCTTGTGCTATCTCCCTCCCCCAATACAAAGTCTATATTAGAATCCTGCTGAGCATGGAGCCATCTTTAAATTTGTAGTCTCCCACCAGGACACAAGTGCTCTTCAGCAATTACATTCTGCTTGCCGGTAAGCCATTAGACCTCAGGAATTTGTTTAAAGTGTTCAGATTTGTAATGTAATACTTACTTTTTGCTGTACTTGGATCTATACAACTAGTATTCATTTTTCTGATTCCTGACTACTGATCTTCTTATTTGTTTATTTAACTGGTTGATTCTGTCATTCAGGAATTGTGTTTTTACAGACACTACCACTGCAGCTATGTTGTCTCTATGCTACTAAAACTGCTGTTATAACTGGTATGTACATCTAATTGACCTAGTCTTGGAGTTAGAAACAGTATTTACTGACTTAACACTACAGTTGTCTCTGCTACTGCTTCAGCTGTGCTGTTGTGTTCATTTTCCTTTTTCTTGTATGCACAGGATAATTGGCTGATAAATGTATTGTGCATGATTTATTAACCTGTTTCCAAACTAAGTTATGGCACTGTGATGTGGTAACTGTTGAAGCACTCTCAAACTGTAGCAGTAGCATCTATTCTCCTGCTTTATCCACACTATCCTCAGACTTGTATCTTTTACACCCTCCTATCTCCTCATTACTTCCTGTAACCTGTCTTTGTCTCCTTCTACTAGCTTCATCCTCTCTTTGTTTCTCACTCTCTCTCTCTTCAGAGCACACTCAAGCAAATCTGCAGTCTGCGGCTACCACTCCACCCATACAGTATAAGAAGGAATCAGTACTGCAAACTAAACAAGGATATACATTTTGAGCCTCAATAGCAGGGTCAGTCCACCCAGGCATTCTACTTGCATGTTTTATGACAGTGAAGCTATTACATTAGCAATATTTCTTAGTAGTTCTCAGCTTACTAATAAAACTGACTGTTGTAGTCTTGTGTCCCACCCCCCGCTAGTACAGTAATCCTAACTGTCCAATAGACAGTATACATTTAATTCACATCCCTGTGACTAAATTAACCATCAAGCAGCCCTCTTAGTGCTTTCTGCCTTAGTTTGTATCACTTGGAGGCCCACCTGTTTATTTGCATCTCTATACATTCCCCTTCATTGCTAATGTATCTCCCTACTCTAATCTGTGCACAAACTGGTTACTAATCAGCAAGTCAATGTGAAGACACACTCCCAACCTTAATAAACTTTGCTGTCTCTTCTATCCTTCACTTTACAGGTAGTTTGAATTATTACTTACCCCCTCTGAGGCCTTCACTGATTTCCTCTCTGGTTTCTTTGCATTCCACCTGGTTTACACCCCTTGTGCTATCTCCCTCCCCCAATACAAAGTCTATATTAGAATCCTGCTGAGCATGGAGCCATCTTTAAATTTCTAGTCTCCCACCAAGACACAAGTGCTCTTTAGCAATTACATCCTGCTTGCCGGTAAGCCATTAGACCTCAGGAATTAGTTTAAAGTGTTCATATTTGTATGTAATACTTACTTTTTTCTCTTGTTTTGGTTGGCTCTGTCTCGCTCCATTCGCCCTCGCTAACGCTCGGGCTCTCGACGCTCCCCTAGCCTGCTGCCTATTCCCTCCCACCCCCACTACCCCTACATTTATAGTAATCACAGCCACACCCACAGCTCACCCTCAAATCACCTCCACCAATTACAGCTCCTCAAGTCATATCACATTATACCACACCAACTTGCTCCACACAAAATACTCCCAATCACTCTCATTCCCACTAGGCATTTTTTACATCACCCACACTACTTCCCCATCCACATATAGTGCAACCCTATAATTCCTATTCAGACCCCCCCCCCCACCTAGAAACAACTTAAACTTTATAACCATGACTATCACACAACTAAGTCTAGTCTGTCTTCTCATAATTCTTTACAACACCACAAGTTATCACTCTAGCAATATCCCTAAACTTAGTAGCACAACACTACATTATGCACTCTCATATACAGACACCACACGTTATAATAATATCTGCCCAAAGTTATTCAAGAACTACATAACGGACCAGTTCAGAACTAAATGCTCTCATTCCTACTCCAACAAAACACAATACTTTCTCACACTCCTCACCAAACTCCAACATCTGTATAACCATTTTAACTCCAGGCTCACCATAAGTGGGGATATCCACCCCAACACAGGCCCAAATCCATCCTGTCCAACACAAACTGCTCCAATACAAATGTCAGAACATAACACCCTCACTTTCTTCATCCCTGGGCAAATCAACAACAGCAGCAAAACCAAACATCTTTTAATGCTAAATATTAATATTAGAAGTATCAAAAATAAAATACCTGAACTCCAGGCCACAATAGCACACTACTCCCCAGACATAGTTGCTTTAACAGAAACCTGGCTAAATAAAAACATAGCTAACTCAGAAGTTCTCCCCACCGGCTACAATATCATTAGACAAGACAGACCACTTGTAAAGGGGCTGGAACTGCCTTACTGTACAAGTCCAACTTAACTGTCCGTCAATTACCAAACTCCTACCCCTCCCCCAATAATTGGGACATACTTATCTCACAACTTCAACTTCCCCCTAAAAAGGTCATCACCACAATTGTGATCTATATTCCACCTGGTAATACACCCGCTAGCCTTGAAGACTTCTTATCCTGGTGTTCTTCCACATACTCACAAGAAGCCCTTATTCTGGGGGACTTCAACCTAGATTGGTTCACCTGTATATCAGAACCACCAAGTAATCTAATAAATCTCCATGGCTACCAGCAGCTAGTCCAAATTCCAACTAGATGTGATAAAAAAATCTAAAAGGGAATCCATCCTTGACTGGGTCCTAACTAACAACCCCACATTGTACCCTCACACAGGCAGTCTCTCAGACACCTTAAGTGACCACAACATAATATACTTTATACATAGTAGAACATGCATATGCAAAACCACTAACTATATATCCACTAGAAACACAAAAAAAGTTCTCTCCTGAGGTCCTCAACACTTTACTCTGTAACTGTGACTGGACCCCCCTAAAAACCCTCCCACTTGACCAGGCTATAGCATATTTCAACAAAACATTTCTACAACACCTAGACACTGTCGCTCCATTGTGCAAAATCAAGGTTAGAACCTCTACAAACCCCTGGCTCAGTAAAGAAACCAAACAAATCCTCAAGTCTAGAGACACTGCCTGGCTTAATTATCAAAAAAACAAAGAAACAAAGCCTAACTAAGTACCAAGAACTGTACAACCATGCAAAAAAATGCATTAGGCTGGACAAAAAAATCCTACTACACGAAATTACAAACTAAATACCAACACAACCTGCAAAAATTTTGGCAAAATGTAAACCAGCTACTAAAATCCACCCAAAAGGCTACCCCCAAACCAACCACCCCTGACACTAAAGTTCCCATCGAAACACAATTCAACTCCCACTTTGTGAACTCAATTCTATCCTTAGTATCACAGGACAGTTCCTTCCTCACTATCCCCCCAACACAAATAACACTAATACAAGCTTTACCCTCAAAACAGTTTCCACCACTTCAATCAAAAGCATGCTCTCCAAACTAAAAACCTCATCAACAGCAGCCAACCTACTCCCCAGCTATTTCTTGAAACTTGCAGCAGATGCTATTGCTATCCCAGTCTCCACTCTCATAAACAGATCAATTGTTGAAAACTATGTGCCCAAACTCTGGAAAATATCCTGTTACACCCATACATAAAGGCGGGACCTCCACTGAACTTAATAACTACAGACCCATTGCTTTACTCTCCCCCCTGGCCAAAATCCTAGAAAAATGAATCCATACCCAGATGCTAAACTATCTCCTAGACAGCAGCATCCTGTCACCTACTCAGCATGGTTTCAGACCTGCCCATAGTACCACTGCAGCCATCCACTGCTTCACAGACACAGTAATCTGTCTCAAAAATGAAGGCCTACAAGTGTTAACTCTTTTTTTGGATATGTCCAAAGCATTTGACACAGTCTCACACCAAATCCTGCTAAACAAACTAAACCAATATCGCCTATCAAATTCCACTCTTACCTGGTTCCAAAGTTACTTAACTGACAGGTAGCAAGCTATGAAATGGGAAAATTCTCTCTCTCCTCAGCTGCCCATAGCTATAGGAGTCCCACAGGGTTCTATCTTAGGACCACTACTATTCACAGTCTTCACAAATTACCTCCATACCTCCACACAGCATGCATCTATAATTCAGTATGCAGATGACACTACCTTAATCTGTGCTGCACAAAACATTGCCACCCTCCTGCAAACAACTCAACTAGCATTCTCTGATGTTGAAAACTACCTTACCAAAGCTCAACTTATCCTCAATCCAAAGAAAACTTAGCTTATGATTATAACCAGTTCTAACAAAAACACTAGCAGTCAATTCACTATCTACTCCACAAATGCTACTCCAATTGCTCCAGTGGTACAGGCTAAGCAACTGGGAATAACCATAGACTCCCACCTAAAATTTGATGGTCATCTCAACTTAACTATTAAAAAAGTACATGCCAAACTGGGGTCACTCTACCGTATCAAACCATTTCTTATCAACAACACAAGATCAGCCATTGCTCACTCCCAACTTCTATCCACCCTACTCTATGCATCTCCCATTCTGACTAATTTCAACAAAACTGAACTAAGCAAATGGAAGCCTGCTATAACAGAATTGCCCACTTTGCTGAAAATTGCTCATATAGAACCCATCACTGTACTGCTTTGAGACAGCTCCACTGGCTTGAACTGCCCAACCTCCTAACCTACAATCAGCTCTGCTCTGTCATTCTATCTATTACCTCCTCAATAAGTGTCCTGCCCTCAAACACCTAGTACAACATCACTTAGCCAAAAGGCCTCTTAGATCATCAAGTAAACTACTACTAGAAGTCCCCAACAGCTACAATAGCTTTGGAGATGCACTATATAGTAGTTCTTTGGCTAAAAAATGGAACTCTGTCCCTACTAGCATTCAAAACACATCATCCAAAGGCTCCTTTAAAGACCTTATCAGGCAAAATCTCAATCAAAGTTGGCAGTGCCATGATTGCTCCCCAGGCTAGTGAAAGCAGATACGGTACACATACTAACCCTAGAGTACTTGATAATAGTTTTCAGTCTTATTCACAAACACTGGCTAATCAACAATGTATGAACTGTACTTAAGTACTATGTATGTATTCTACCTATGTTCCAAATTTCAGCTGTACACCACAAATCTATTAATTACCTTTATTTTTAAAATTAATATTTTTTGTTTGTTCTCTTCACTGTAACTGTTTATGTGTCGCAAACCACTGTAAATACATGTCTCTTGTAATTTGTGTGTATACTGATCATGTCTAAATAACTAAATGTGTCTGTAATTTCTCTTTGTGGAGCTTTTCTCCCCAGGCCTCTGCTGAAAAAGGGCCTTTTCGGCTTAGTCAGACACCCCCAGTTAACAAATGTAAAATAAAACAAAATAAATAAAATAAATGAAGAGGGATTTCCTCTGAAACAACCATTTTTCATGAGCAATTGACCCAGTCCTACACAAGTGCAGGATTATCTCACCCTAGTGCCCCTCTGAGGTGAGAGTTGGTCACTGACCTCATCTGTGTTCATAGGTTCATGGGTTGGTACTAGGCTATCAACTCTAGGGCCTATACAATCCTAGCCATAACAATTCCTTGGCTGTTTCTTCCCACAGTATTTACTTCCCTGGACCCCTGTCTAGCAGGGTGACTGACGTGATCCCTGGGGTGAATTTCCTATCTCCCATCCAATCATCAAGGTTCCTTTTGAAGAGGGCCAAAGAGGTGCTCTGCTTGACATGTATAGGCAGTATATTCCAGAGTCTAGGAAGTATCTGGGTCAGGAACCTATCCCTCCAGCATGTTTTGTTCATTGTTTTGACAAGGTTTAGATACCTGGAGCGTGTGTCCCTGAAGGATTGGGATTTCTTTAAGTGTAGCATGTCCAACAGCTCTGGGTTTGACATGGCCTTGTATGTTAAGCAGAGATCACCTCTGAGTAGATGATATGTGACAGAGTATAGGTGGAGTTTTTTTTAGATGGTCAGCATAGGGCATCTGCTTTAGGGCTATGATTCTTTTAGTGAGGTATTTCTGCGGCCTTTCCAGTTGTTGCAGATGTCTTGAGAGGTACATACCAAACGGGGTGTTGTATTCTATAATGGGTCTAATGATGGATGAGTACAGTGGGACAATGACCTCCTCTTTTCTGGATGAAAAGCCCTTAGTGATGAGGTGTGCCACATAGAAGGATTTCCTGACTGTTGTGGTGATGTGGTTATCAAAGTGAGACCACTGTCCACCTGTGTCCTTAAGTCTCTTATCACACTTTCGGTGTTTAATGTACTGCCACCTATGTGGTAATTCATGGTCACATGTTTTTTCCCAAAGGGGATAACTATACATTTCTTGGCATTGAGCTTCAGCCCATGGCTCTGGCACCAAGCATCTGTTTTTGTAAGGCCCTTTTGTAGAATATCCACATCATTTGGGGATTCAATAATGGCTCTCAGTTTGCAGTCATCTGCGAACTTTGTTAGCCAGAGTCCCTTAGTGTTGGCCTGTACTTCAGAGAAGTAGATGCCAAACAAGAGCGGTCCCAGGATTGAACCCTGAGGTACTCCACTTGTCACTTGTCTGGAGCTGGATTTGGAGTTGGCTACTTTTACAGTGTGAGTTCTGTCAGTAAGCCAGTTGGCAACCCATCGAGTGACGTAGAGATTAATGCCCAGCTTAGTAAGTTTGTCTATGATTCCAGAGTGGAGGATGGTGTTGAAGGCCCTGGTGAGGTCCAGATAGGCTGTGTGGACCACTTTACCCTTGTCCATGGCTCTGGAGACTGATTTGAAGAAGTCAGTCAGGTTCAGGAGACAAGATCGGCCCTGTGTATGATATAATGTTTGAAGGTTGCCAATGTCTTTGTTTATAAGTTCCATGATAATACGTTCCATGGCCTTGCAGATCAGGCTCGTCAGATTGATGAGGCAGTAGTTCCTGGGATCCCAGGTGAAGTGGGATAACTGTAGCTGTGTGCCACTCAGTGAGCATGAAGCCTGAGGTGAGGCTATGATTAAACATGACACTTAGGTGAGGTGCCAGTTCATTTTATAGTTCATGTAGTACACAGCCTGGGATGTCGTTTGGTCCCATGAATGCTGTATTCTTAGCTTTGGAGAGTGCGTTTTTTACCTGTGTGGCCATTATTACTGGAATTTGGCAATCTTTAGGTATTGAGATGGGCTCTTTAGGGGGTGAGAGGGGGGTGAAGTTTGCACTGAACTGATCTGCCAGGATATTGGCAATATCCTTGGGATCAGTATATTTAATGCCATTCTGTTGTAGCTCAGAGCATATCTGAGCATTGCCATTTAGATTCTTGACATAGCTATAGAATGCCTTGTGGTTGTCTTTGGAATCTTTGGCAATTTTATTTTCGTAAGTAGCTTTGGAGGATTTTATGAGGGATCTCAACTTCTTACTGAGGCTGGTAAGGGAGTTTTTGCATCCTGAGATGTTCCTCTTTTCTGTAACTGTTTGTTCCTTTTGTTGTAAAATTTACTTATGGCAAGGGGCCACCAGATTGGCTTCCTTTTTTTTTGGAGAAGCCCGTCTTGGTTCTATTGTGGATGGAACGATTCATGCACGAGTGGATGTGCTCATACAGTGCCTTAGTTTCAGCATTGGAGATGTTTTTACGGAAGTTTCCTTACTGGGGGATGGGATGTGGATGTCAAGGGTGATTAGCTTATGGTCAGACCTGGCCAATGAGGGGGGTGACCATAGGTGTGGAGCATCGATTTCCCATGTTGGTAATGACCAGGTCTAGGATATTGCAGCCCCTGGTGGGACTAAGGATTAGCTGATCCAGGGCATTGGAATTTATGAATTGGGGACTTTGGGGGCTCAATTCCCAGCATCAGAAGCTCCTAATACCATACCTCTCAACCTCATAGTGCAAAAAATCTGGACAAAGCCCAACAAAATGGGGGAAAAAAGGCCCAACCATCGGAACATATTTTAAATACTTTTCTTATAAATTTAGAAAGTTGCTAGAGTAACAGTGTTTGTTTTAAGATGCATTTTCTTAAGGATTTGAGGTATGAAATTCCAATGTGTGTCATTATTTAGTGACTTCAATCCTCAGATCATCCCAGTTGTTTGCCAGAAAACCACAAATTTTATGAGGAACAGACCTAACATATAAGCCAAAAATCTAGACATTCTGCAAAAATCTGGACAGTTGAGAGGTATGCCTTACACTATCACAACAGCTCTGAGGAATACTCATGCAGTCAGTCTTTTGAAGGAAAAGTGTGTAACTTTCTCAGACCTGTGCTATTTTACCATGACAGCACATCCTTCTGGCTCAGGCACTTCAGGCTGCACCACCCGGAGTTCCCACTGGGTGTCACCCAAGTGGTGGACCAAGCTGTCTCCCTCTTTCCCAGAATAGGTGAGATGAAAGCTGCTTCATTCTCATCCTACTTACCTCTGTCCCTCCAGTTCCTATGCCTATTAATTGAACCGGGGTTGTCTGGGTTGCATTAATGGCTTTGTCTCTGTGTCCCAGAGGAAGGGAGTGAGTCTTTTTTTTTTTTGCTGCAGTCACTCACAGTTTATTGCTTCTTGTTCACTGATTTTGATTCCTTTATTCTCTTGCAAATGAATTTCATCTTGATTTCTCACTGGAGGTCCCTAAGACTTCATAGATACTGTTATCTAATACTAATAAGTTACGTGTATTGCAAATAAACATCATGTTTTATAATTTTCCTGGCAATGCATTTTTAGTTTTGTGAATGAATGCCTTTTGTATTTTATGGATTTATTTATTTGATTATTTTATAAAATACATTACTCTGCTTTACTACTCCAAACAGTTATTTTGTGAGGTAAATAACATATTTGGTAGAAATCTACCTTTTCTTTCTTGGTCGCATTTCTTGACCTATTGGAAATATCTCACCTGCTGATTTTCTCAGAGAATTCTCCAGTCTTCCCATGCAGCAAAATCTTACATTTTCTTCCACAATATTCACCCAACCCCCCAAAATTCCTTCCACCTTCTACTTCTTCAAGAACAAAAGCAGGCTGTACCTCTACTCGAAGAGATTCCTCTGGAATATCCCTCTTGTCCTTACAACTTCTGCCCTTAGTTTCTCTACAACTGTAAAGATTTTATTGTCACCCCACTAAAACACCTCTGCAACCTTGGTCTCATAACCAGTATCCTGCCATCTAGCTGGAATCAGCCTTTTCCTGTCCTGTAGCAAAAAATGACAAACCACCGCTGCCTCCCAATCTTGTCCTAGATTAATATTCTTATATTTTTACGATCCTTGAAAACATCATTTACAACCAACTCATCACTTACCTTGACAAATATCACATACTTTCTTGTAAACAACATAGATTTTGGGCAGGTAGATGTATCATGATAACTTTCTGAAGACCGACTCATGACACCCGCACTAACACTAATGAACCTAGCCTTTGACAAAGCTAACCACTTCATTCTAGCATCTTACTTACAAAATGTCAGTAAAAGCTTTGAATGTACCCAGTGGTTCAAAGATTTCCTGACCAACAATCTTTCATAGTGAAAATTGGGGCTGCCTTATTCTACAAAGCTCTGATTTTTTTCTGGGGTTCCTCAGGGATCAATGCTTACTCCGATACTATTTTACATTTTTATGAATAAACTACCTTCTGACCTATCTTATTAATTAATTAATTTGTTTACCGGAGTGGTCCAGCTGGGCCAAAAGTGCCCATTTTTAATGGAGTCCTGGGAAGAAAAGCATCACATATAAGACATTTCGAATACAATCCAGAATTTACATTAATAAAGACATTTTGTACATATTATTGACAGCTTATACAATTGGTGAAAAAAAAAACAGTGCATAAATAATCATTCTCAAATCAAAGATATTATACAAGCAATACAGAGTATATACATGAGAACATTCCATATGAGTGGTTTTCAGCTAGCAAAATTTATATAGGACACTTCATGCAGTGGGTGCAAAGCAGATATAGGAATTAATTAGAGACTAGGTACTTAAACTTTTCACACATATAGGAGGTGAAATCACTGAGCGAAAGGCTATATGAGTCCTGTTGCAGGAATCAGCAAAGTTGGTAGACATTGTTGCAGATATAAGTGGTGGTATGATATTAAAGTAGGCTGTGTGAGTACCTGACTGTTTCACCTGGTTCAGTGGTAGGTGTATAAGGGTTAGGAAGAGAAGGAAGTAGACAGGAGGGATCAAGGGTAGGACAATGAGGGTTAGTAGAAGAGGGAAGTGGACAGGATGGAGAGGCGGAGTAAGTAAAAAGACAGGTGGATGTGAAAGGAGGAGGCCAGAGTAGTAGAGTGGGGGTGAGAATAGTTGTGATGGATGAAGTTAGGTTATATGAGATGTGGGGTTAGCACATGTGCACAGGCAAGATGAGGAGAGGTGTTGCTTTAGAGATCTCTTGAAGAGGTGGATCTAAGTGTTGGGGGGAGGGAGTTCCAAAGTTTTGCAGTGGTAAAGCAGTAAAGCATCTGGCCAGCCGAAAGTTTGGGTTTTTCTATATTTACGAGCAGTTGGTTGTTTGATCGGAGAGGTCTGTTAAGATGGTATAAAGTAAGTATAAAAGATCGAGCAGGGCACATGGATGGATTATGAATGAGTTTGTGAGCTGTAGTTACTTGGATGAAGTTGAGATAGTTGGGGTGTTCAAGCCATTTTACATTGTGTAATGATAAGTAGTGGTGGGATGAGTAGGAGGCATTAGTTACAAACTTAGCAGATTTGTTGTAGCATGAGTCTAATTTGGACTTTAGAGAGGACTGGATGTTGGTGAGGTGGGGTGGGCGTATAAAAGAGAGGGGAATACAAAAGAAGAGGCAAGGGAAAGTTGGGCTGACGCACTGAGTATATGTTTGTGTAGGAAAAAGTGCCGATGCTTTTGAAGTGTCTTTTTGACATTGGACTGGATGTGCAGGTCAAATGTGAGGTTGTCGTCTATGATGATACCTAGGAGTTTTGTGCTAGGTACAAAGTTGATGGTGGCACCATTTAGGGATTGAATGGTGAAGTTCTCTTTTTGTAGGGGTGTGGACTTTTTGGGTACAAACATTACTAGCTTGGTTTTGTTGGGGTTCAGGGCAAGATGATTATTAGACATCCAAATTTCAGTCGAGGTGAGGGCATTTTGAGTGAGTTGGTGTAGCTCTCGGGAGTTGTTTGCAGTGCAGATGATAGTGGAATCATCTGCATACTGGATGTCTGAGTGTTGAGAGAGTGCAGTGTGGAAGCTATTGATAAATATGCTAAACAGAAGTGGGCCTAAAATGGAGCCTTGAGGAACACCAGTGGTGATGTTTAGGAAAGGGGAGTAAGAGTTCTGCCATTTAGTTGATTGTTGTCTGTTGGTGAGGTAATTATTGAACCAGTTTAGAGTTTGAGGTGAGGTGCCTATGTTAGAGAGTTTTGTTATAAGGAGAGAGTGGGATATAGTATCGAAAGCTTTAGAAAGATCAAGAAATAGTAATGATACGATTTTACCTGTGTCACGAGTTCGGTTGACAGTGTCCATGAAGGATATGAGAGCAGTGGTGGTACTATCTCCTAGCCTAAATCCCTGTTGGGTGGGAGAGAGGATGTGGTTGTGAGTCAGATGGTGAAGAAGCTGAGAATGAATACATTTTCCAGAATCTTAGAGATGGGTGATAGTATAGCAATGGGGTGGAAGTTGGTGGTGTCTATGTTGGGGCTCCCCTTGTGTGGAGGGAAGATATAAGCTTTTTTCCAGATTATGGGCATATAAGATTCTTGGACAGATCTGTTGAAAATATGCTGATAGGGTAAGTGATTGAGTTGGCTGAGATTTGCAGTTATTTGGCAAGTATATTGTCAGGGGCATTTGGGCATGGTTTGAGTTTTAGAAGCAAATTTTTAATAGTCGAGGTGGGTATAGGTGACAGAGTAAATTTGGGGATAGGGGGTTTACTGGTGGTAGAGAGGTCTGTGGTGGACAAGTTGGTCTTGGGAAAGGTAGTGGTTAGATTGGGTATAGTATCTATGAAATAGGTGTTGAAGATTGCAGCAATTTCAATGTGTGTTTTGTTTGGGTCTGGGCCGGGATTATTACTAGAGCCTGGGTTAAATAAAGAGTTGAGAGCACTCTAGAATTTATTTGGGTTTTGCTTGTGTTGATTTTGTAATGTAAGGTAGTGTTCCTTTTTGTTTTTTAGTACTAGGTACTTAACCTGGTTTCAGAGCTGCCTGTATTGGGCAAGGTCAGATGGGGTTTTGTCTTTTTGCCATATTTTCCATGATTTGTCCCTGCGTCTCATGAGATCCTTAATGGATCTTGTTACCCAAATGGCATGGTTGGTCTTTACTCTCTTTTGTCTAAGGGGAGCGAGATTGCTTAGTATGCTGAGAAAGGTTAAGTTGAATTACTCAGCTACCTCTTCAAGGGGACATGATTTTGGTGCATCATAGTTGATGCTAAGCAACCTTTGGTTAAAGCTAGATGGACAGAACTGGGATTCATCTCTGGTAACCCTGGACTAATGTTTATTAATTGCTGTGGTACATTTATGTTGTATAAAAGCTGGTAAATGGCCACTTATACTATTGGAGAGTGTACCGGCAGATGTGATCTTATTTGGGTTGGACACTAAAATCTAGTCTAGGATTGAGCCATTAATATTAATTTTATTAGGTCTGATTATGGTGTTAACTAGCTGGGTAAACTTATATAGACTGATATAGAAGTTAGAGTGGTGTGGGAATATATCTAGCCAATTCATATGTCTCCTAATTTGATAGTCCCATTTTTTATGTTAGTAGATGCCCAGGCAAGGATTTCTTCACGAATTGGGATGTTATTGCCAGGGTAATGTAAATGCCTATCTCATCTTTATCTCCTCCTTTATGCTGATGACACAGTATTCTATACAACCAATGCTTCTCAAGATTTTGTCCAATATCAACTTCAAGCTAAGAATTAACTTGCTTCTATAAATACTCTCCTCAACCCTTACAAAAAAAAAAAAAAAGGCAGGACCGTGCTATTTGGACAAATCAAAAGACTCACTAAAGCCCCTCACACTCTTGAAGATGTAAACAGCAACCTACCAGAATCAACCACATCATTTAGATGCCCTTACATTTGGCTTGAGCCATCCACCCCCCCAACTTCCAATAACAAATAAATAAAGTTAGATCCAAACTCAATTACCATCTGTTCTGCACCCAGTAGACGTCTCACTTCCTCTCTCAACCTGCCTGAGCAGCCTTAAGCAAAGGTGCCTTGATTGCACAACTAGAACATAGTCGACCCATATTCATCATCATTGCACACCATACAGTCTCTTTCTAATAAAACCTGCAGTTTCATCTGCAACTTCCCCTAATGTGAACATCACTACAACACCTTGGAAAAGGCCGGCTGTCTACCCATTCAGGGCAGTGCCAACCTATTCCTCCCTTCTCTTTAAATTGCTATAGCATTACACACCATCCCTGTAACTATGAAGCCTGCAGTACAACCTAAGAACCAAGTCCACTAATGGCTCTACTGTCACGAGATCAGAGACTACAAACAACCCATCATAACACTGACTACGTCACATAACTGCAATGGTTGCAGTATTAGATCCACCCCAGAAAACATTGGATGCTTAATCTCCTAACCACTCCAGTATATAAACTCATACCCAGAGCTTCTTTGTCAGATCCATTGAGCCCCCCACCCCCACATATCTAATATTGACTTTGCTTGTTATAAGCTCTTGTATTACAGCTCTTAGTATTTTGTAATTCATGTCATAACTGCTTATGCTTCCATCACTTCTTGTATATATTATATCTTTAGTGTTATTTTACTGTTGTTAGTGTGCATGTAATCCAGGTAAGCCTGCAAATGATTAAATCTGATGAGTGCTCTGTCCTGGCAAACAGAATGAAATGACTATCATTGTGCTTATTTCCCAAAATGGTGACTGAAAAGGGGATCGGATTACATATTTTCCTGGTTAGCAAAATAAGGAATATTATAGCTGTATTATTTACAGCAATCTTCTGATGGACACATCTGCATATCTTAATGTATACACTACAACTTGCCACAGATGTATTTCAATCTCATGCGATAATAATGAAGTAAGATTTCCTACGCTGTAAAGTAGGGTGCTACTTAACAAATAGCAGTGATACTAGAAAAGAATGCTTTTTATGGTAATAAAATATGGATGTTCAATTGCCAACTGCATTCTTTTATCCAATGGCCTGACCTTTGTTACCCTACTTAGTATAAATTCCAACCTACATCACTAACAAAAAGCACTAGAGGTCATAGTGTGAATATGTATTTAATAACATGCAAGTGAACTAACTTGCATACCAAACCCATATTCTCAAATGTGTAATAGAAGAAAAGTATGGAAAACACTTGTCCACGTGCTTATGGTACATCACTGTGTATTCAGACATAAATGTATTCAACTTTGCACTTATTTTCATTAGTAGTCAGGTAATGCATGGATTTATGCAAACAAGTACACCCCTCACCCCCACACACACACACACAAATAAATACAGTCTTAATCGTCTGACTTACTCTCTATAACAGGCTTAAAATCAGTTTTTATGTATAATCATTTTATACATTTTAGGGCTGTTATAAACCACTAATAAACAATCTGCCTATTGAGTATTACTAAAAAACTATGGT